>NC_142813.1:34526890-34825508 GCF_049724085.1 Artemia sp. Qi Xiang Cuo | reverse complement strand
AACAATTGTATATTTATGTATGTGTGTATTTTTTCTCGAAACTGGCTGCACATTTTTCGGCAAACTTGTCAGCCTGATGTATTCTGGTCTAAAAAAGATGATTTAGATAGGTCAGAGGTTTGAGGAAATTCGTTAAGAAACCTTAAAAAAGAAACCAAAATTTGAAACTTAGTACATATCGTTGATAGAAATCGGATTAGCGTCAATAATCAAATATCTTTGAACAGACTGCAGTATGAAAATACATTAAATTGTGGAAAGAGCAAAAAACTGATAATTTCAAAAATATTTGTATCTTTTTTAGCAAGGGATTACAACAATTCAAAAACATTAAAAAAGAAAAACAAAACTCTGAAGCTTACTAGATATTGTTGTTAGAAATCGGACATGCTTTAATAATCAAATATCTTCAAAAAGACTTAGTATGAAAATACAGCAAATTGTTTGCGATTAAAGGACAAATGAAGATGAGAGTCCATATATAAAAGCCTGCCGCGTACTGAGTGCCGGGCCCGACGGCTAGTAATTGCAAAAATATTTTTATATATTTTAACAAGGGATTACAACAATTCAAAAACCTTAAAAAAGAAAACAAAAAGTTTGAAGCTTAGTAGATATCGTTTTTAGAAATCGTATTTGCTTTAATAATGAAATATCTTTGAAAAGACCACAATATGAAAATACAGCAAATTGTCTGCGGTTAGAAGACAAGCGACAACGAGAATCCATATATAGAAGCCTGCCACGTGCCGAGTGCCGGGGCTATATTATGAGTAATAATACCACTAGGGTGCCCAAAGTTGCCCTGGAGACAGTAATATCAAATCTTTGCAAGGCAAGGAAGAACAAATGCTGGATTACTGTAAGAGTAGCATTTATAATCTGTGCCAATTGAATGGGTAGTGAGTTTTGGCGCTGCCTTTTAACAGGACCTCGCTGCACCACTTCAATGTTCAATATAAAGTAAAACTCTTTAGAAAAAAGGGATTCCAAGCATATAGTTGCAAGCTTAATGGGGGATGAGGGGTTAGACACACACCCAAAATTTGCTTTGGGGGAGGGCTAAATCCCCTCATATATCTCTTCAGTGGGTTCTACAAGATCAAAATGTATTCCCTCTTTGTGCCCAAGAATCGGGTTTAAGTGAACATGACGAACCCCATCCGCCTCGAGAAAAACAAAAATTTTGCTCTTTTGTGCCAAATTTCAAGCTCTTTTGAAAAAAATCAAGCTCTTTTGCGGACCTGAAGAATGGCCCACATGACGTTATTAAAGAACTGCGAAAATATTAAGTTGCAACAATCTTAATATTGGCAATACAATAGACTGGCTAGCATATATTAAGCGTGCATATGGAGACAAAGATTCAAAAATCCAGAAGTGATCCTTGAATTAGAGTTGTTGGTCATTAAATTCCTTTTTTTTATGAAATACATCTAAAAAACCGATAATCAGCTTTCGACGACAGTATAAACAAGGCTATGTCCACATGGCAAGAACTTTTATGCATTGATGGAAATCATGCTGTGTCCCAAAAGAACCTTTCGGGACGGATCGGGAGCGAGGGGTGAAGTGGTACTCTCAAATTCAATACTAACAAACTTTATCTTCCGGAAAGCACTAGGATGGCTGAGAGTGTGCCCTCTTTTAAAAATGAGATAGAGAATGTCTTGATGAGTAAGGAGGGGTGCGGGAGGGGGCCTGGTAACTGTAAGCATTGGTTTGCGGTTCCAACGAGGTTTATTTTTTATTTATTTTGTAGAATTGCATTTTTCTTCTTTTTTTTTTGTTTTTTCACAATATATATGTAGCAAGTGAGTAAAATATTGAGTCGTACCACAAACAAATCTGTACAGATTCTCACGTGGTAGGTCTGTTCGATATGATTTTTTTGTGAATGTTATCTATTAAGAATGTTTAATAATGTGAATAATATCTTTAATAAAAATTAATTTCTCTCTAAACCGAAAACGAACATATTTTTCTGAAAGGGGAACAAAACAGTTTTATTCACTATGTTTCCTCCCTCCCAAAAAAGAAATAGAAACACCTTCTTGTAAAATTTTACCTAGATAGTAATTTTGCGAGGCTTTCCTGACCTTTTTGAATTACATATAGGGCCACCACCCTCCTGCTCTCTAAAATAGTCCTCCTGGCAAATAAACTGAAATAAAAAAAAAAAAAAAACTGGACAAATTATCATTCTATTTAAGGTATAACACAGACTAATCAATTGCAAAGACTAATGAGTCGACGCCCTATGACTTAGCGGTAAAAAACTAGGTTTATTGATTGGTTTTTAATTACAGCCATCTCAAGACTTATTGAACAGACAATATACTCAGGGCTGTTACTTCCCAGTGGTGAGTGGCACACATTGGTCCACAACGGCAGAGTTGCGACGTTTACCTACAGGGTCAGGGTCCAGTGTGATGAGTACTATTACGATGAGACGTGTATGACTTTGTGTCGGCCTCGAAATGATATTTTTGGCCATTTTATTTGCACAGAAAACGGTAAAAAAGCCTGCTTGGAAGGATGGGAAGGACCAAACTGTAATACTGGTAAGAATTATTTTCATTTGTTTTATATATTTATATATATATATATATATATATATATATATATATATATATATATATATATATATATATATATATATATATATATATATATATATATATCATATATATATATATATATACGTATATATATATATATATATATATATATATATATATATATATATATATATATATATATATATATATATATATATATATATATATTAATAATAATCATTATTTTCTTTAATAATAGTCATTTTTTAAAATTTGTTTATTTTATTTTTATTATATTACTTTATTAGCGTATTATATGTTTGTTCTATAATATTTTAGTTGTTTATATTTATTTATAATTTACAATATATATTCTATTTACTATTTATTTATATGTATTGTATTTATTCAATTTATTGTATAGTAAAAGAACTCAAAACTTAGAATTGTAGGATCCTTGGAGCCAAAAATAGCTTAGCTATGGTGCTATGGGCAGTTACTCTTTAGCCGTACTCTTTAGCTCTTCTGGAATTAAATAAAAAAAAAAAAAAGTTTTTTTTTAACTGAAATTAAGGAACGACGTTAAAACTTAAAACGAACAGAAATTATTCCGAATATGAAAGGGGCTGCCCCCTCCTCATCCCCTTGCTCTTTACACTAAAGTTTTTTATTTTTTAAAAAAATAGAGTTGTGAGAAAGTCAACTTTAGCGTAAAGAGCGAGGCAGTGCGGAGGGGACCTCCATATACGGAATAATTTCTGTTCGTTTTAAGTTTTAACGTCGTTCCTTACTTTCAGTTAAAAAAAAACTTGTTTTTTTTTATTTAATTTTTGAACATTTCTGAATTAATGCAGGTTTTGATTTTGGCTCACCGTACATGAATAATTAAAACAAAATTTGTATATTAATTTTACTTGTATTTGGTTAAATGGCTTCCTCGAAACTTGTTTAATTTCATTTACGAACGTTTTTATTAGTAATAAATATACGTAGCTTACGAATTAACTTACGTAACAAACTTCTAGATTCATATATTTTTAATACGTATATTAGGGGGTTCGCCCCCTAGTCAATACCTTGCTCTTTAAGCTAAATTCCGAATTTTGTTCCAATTCTTTAAAAATGACCCCTTAATCACAAAGGCAAATATAAACAAATTAGAAGAAACAGCTCTTATGAAAGTACTTAAAAACCATAAATTTCAGCCCTCCCCCCGGGACTTCGGAAGATTAAGTCATTCTAAAAGACATAGTTACCGTATTTTCGACCATGTTCAACAAAATGGCTATCTCAAAATTTTGATCTGGTGACTTCGGGACAAAAATGAGCGTGGGAGGGGGCCTAGTTGCCCTCCATTTTTTGGTCACTTAAAAAGGGCACTAGAACTTTTAATTACGGTTCGAACGAGCCCTCCTACGATATTCTAGGACCACTGGGTCGATACGATCACCCCTGGGAAAGAAAACAAACAAATAAAGACGTATCCGTGACCTTTCTTCTAGCAAAAAAGCAGATTCCACGTTTTTGTAGATAGGAGCTTGAAACCTCTATAACAGGGTTCTCTGATACGCTAAATATGATGGTGTGATTTTCATTAAGGTTTTAATGCTTTTAGGGGGTCTTTCCCCCTTTTTTCGAAAATCAGCCAAATTTTCTCAGGCGCGAAAGTTTTGATGGGTAGGGCTAAACTTGATGAAACTTATATATTTGAAATCAGCATTAAAATTTGATTCTTTTGATGTATCTATTGGTATCAAAATCCCGTTTTCTAGAGTTTCTGTTACCACGAACTGTTAAATGAGTTTGAAGGAGATACTCAAATGGAGATTAATTTAAATAGGGATTTAGGGAATATTCATTAAATTCTTTATGTACAGATTTAATTAAAAATGATGTAACAAAATATTTTACTAAACCAATAGACATTAGTAGCGAACCTGTTACAAAAAGGCCTTAAAGGCTGTCTGCCAAAAAAGCAAGATTAGCTTTGAAAGCTTGTATTTAATAATTTTATTTCGTTTGAATGAATTTTATCATCTCATATCACTTTTTCAATCAGTCATGGTTGGACTTCGTTGAAGTAATGATGCTAGGTCAGTTTGAAAGTTTTAAAAAACATTTTTAGTTTCAAAGCTCTCATTTTAATGTAGGTTTTATATATATATTTTTTTGCTGGTGTTGTGCTGAGGACGGCCCTTGTACATAGGGTCGAAATATTCATTGAATTGAGTTCTTCTGTCTTGAGAAAATTTGTTCTATTGTTTCTAAGTGTGTTAGTTTCTTCAGAAACTCGCTTCCACATAGAAAAAAGTAAGCTAAGACAAATAAGTGTGCAGCTAAATTCAGACAAAAGACGGTGACTTTCTCACTCCCCCCCCTCGTTGCCCAGAGGCTTTTCCCCGGGACAAATCCTCAACTAAGTAGTTTCTAGTGACAATAATCTGCATGATAGAGGAAGTGGCACCAATTAGGGAGGCGGAAGTAAGGGGGATTTTGCGCCCACACCCTTCAATATTTGCTTGCCCCCCTGGCTTGCGAAAAATCAACGTTTTTGGGTATTTTCATTGTCACTTGAAAAATTGAAAAAAAATTGCTCACCCCCTACATTTTAAAAATAAATTACCCTCCCCCTAACAGTTTCGTACATTGCGCCAGGGGCTAGAGGATGCTGGGGTTAGGTATGGTGACGATAAAAATGTCACAAATTGTTTCAAGTGGACATAGTTTTTTACAATAGTTACCTTTTCTCTTTTTTCCTTGTGAAGCTACATAGCCTATGCTTAAAGAGGGGGTGTGTTTTGGGAGGCTATACCCTTTTCTATTGGTCTAGGAATGCATCGTGCGGATGCATTTATCCTTCTTCCCCTATTTTAGACCACAATATGACTACAGCTCCCCTTAAAAGTCAGCAATCTCCATAGATCAATGTCTGTTGAAGCCCTTCCACACTGCTTATCTACCAATCCTACATACGCTGGTGATACATCTTCCTCTATTTGTCAGTCATGGTACGCCTGTCGTCATACTCAATACGCATTAATACCAGGAGTAACAAAAGGAGGAAAAGAAATACACAGTGAACTACAAGAAACAGAAAATGAAATAAGTACAAAAATTAGTCAATGTTCATGTTCTATCATGGCTTAGAAAAACAAATTTATTTTCGTAAGTTCAACCGTGCCAGTGTTTTTTTTTTCAAAACTGATTTCTCAAATGTCTGTGTTGACAATGGTCACCACTAAGAACTTGTAATCGGGGAGGGGGAGGGGAATGAGGCCTTAAAGAATTTAAGAACATTATATTGCCAAAAACTACTGCCATGCCTTTTCGAATACCGAGGATATCTCGAAATCTTGTTCGAAATCTTGAACTATAGCACGTTTTTAATCTTCCAGGGAGAGAGGAAAGGGGGGGGGGGTGATAAATTTGTATTGTAGGTGCCCATTGTGTTGCAAAATTCCAAGTATTTATTTGTGTTCAGTTTCATGGTGGCTACTGGTGGCAGAAGAAACAGAAGAAAAATTTAATTGGGAAGTGACATTCAAATTCTCTTTTGAGCGAGAGGGTGGGGGTGTCCAGTTGATCTGAGCTAGAATTTCTTTTTACGGGCAGACAAGGACAGCTGATTTCCCACTACGTTTTAAAATATGAAATATATATGTATATACACCATGCACAATTAAATATTTTCGAATTGCAGGTTATAAATGTTTTCTTCTTTTTCTAGCAATTTGCAAAGAAGGCTGCCATCCAACGAACGGCCGGTGTGACGCCCAAGGACATTGTAGGTAAGCTAGGAATCAAGTATTTAATCGTTCTAATCTTAAAAATGAAAGCCTCAGCAGGTTTAATGATCTCAGTTTATGATTGTCATATAACATGCAGAAAGGATTAGTTTTTTTTTGTTAGCCAATGTCTTCAAAAGAATTTTTGTCAAGATTAAAAATGGCGGCTTTAGAACAGCATTGTCTAGTTGAGCAAAAACAGGACATAAAAAACTGCGATAAGGACATATACTACTTGAATTCCTGTTTAATTAAGGTTTTTGTCATTGAAATGGACAATTTATTTTCTAGAAATTAACTTGATACCCTGTATTAATAATTATTAGAATAGTAATTTAGTGTTGATATTGTCTTCCAGTCAAGATAATTAAGTTCCACTTAATGTTAGCTGTGTCTTCTAAAGCTTTGCAATTCCAACTGTAAAATACAGACCTGTTATTGTGATTCCTCTAACTGGCGATGAGACAAAGGCTGCCTAGCCCGACGTGACATTAAAAAGCTGCTTGAACAAGGGCAGCCATTGGGCTCAGCGTGTGGTCGAATAAATTCTAACCGCGCCTTGTCCCACTAGTAAAAGCTTCTGAAACTCCCCAAGCAGCTCAAAGTCTTTTCTAACGACGTCATTCCAAGATTTTATCTGGCCACCTAGTTTCTTTTCCATGAAAATGGAAAAAGGGCTGCTAATAATGCTCTGCCTGTCGGGGTTCCAAACGGGCTCCTTATCGCGTGGGTTAGCGACTTGAGACGTCTTTAACTGATCAGGGTGGAAACGGCTAGCTCTTGTTTGCATATTTTCATCAGCCTTTGCTTGCTGATTCTTTTTGGCAGCCTTATTAACCCTTATAAAGTTTCAAAGTGTAAATCTGAAGATCCTTTGTCAGCTTAACGTGCCCTGCCCTACGTAAAGCGCCCAATCCACTGGAGAGCGAGAATGAGGTTTTAAGCGTTTTTCAGGAATGGTTTTGTCGTATATAAATGTAGACATATCTGTAAAACTAGCTTGCAAATGAACAGCATGGCTTAACTTTGGCGCATAGAACGTATTATGTCAGGTATTCTTTAAGTCAGATATATTGCAATGTTTTATAGCCTTTGTCTACCCATCTTGGTCAGTTGTTTCTCATATCATGACTTGCAACATTCATCTGCGTTGCTACTATAATAAAACAAAATGCAAGAGGTAGGGGGTACACAGATTTGTCCCCAGTTTGGACACTCAGCAGCTCTAGCAAAACCAGTTGTATTGGATCCACACCCATGTGATGAGAAATATGTGAGAGATAAGTAACCTATATATTGTGCAGGGGTTCGAGGCATTTAATTCATTTTAAGGTTACATTATGGTATGAAAGTTGAGAGATAGTGCACTCGAAATAGCTTTTCACTTTTTATCTTAATTCCTATATAAATTTGACAGAACACCATTCAGATAGGAATGGACTGACAGAAATGGATTTACTTTGACAGTCTACATTCAAAACCAATCATTTATGAAAATTTTTCTGAATAAATAGTTTGTGAAAAAGTGATATTATGTAAAAAATGATGATAAGTGTTGAGTTTAGAATCAGGATAAATCTAAAAGATGTCTAATCGTTTTCCAACTTTCAACAATCCATACAGTAGGGCCATACAACATGAGCGTATAATGAATTCATCTCAAAATTCTGCTTGGTAGAGGTCTTGGCCGAAATCTCTGTTCTTTTTCTATTTTGTTCACTGGCTCAAAAAACCTCCTTTTTGTTCATTTTTATGTTATTATTCTGTCTAGCAGTGTGGTCTCAGAACTTTTTTTGTTTACTTTGTTTATTTTACTTGTAGACCGATTTTAATTTATATGCTGAATTTCTTTTAAGGTATAGACAGATAGATAGATGGATCAGTGTATTCTAAAAGTCGAGGAACCATATACAAAACATATATACAAAACAAGGAAATCACCAATAATACAGTTTATAAAGAACACAGAAACAGAATACAAAACGAAAAATACCTAATGTAGAGACAAAATAACATAATCGCGTAAACCGTTTCTTTTTTCCAAGCATTTATATATGTATATATATATATATGTATAAATATATACATATATATATATATACATATATATATATATATATATATATATATATATATATATATATATATATATATATATATATATATATATATATATATATATATATATATATATATATATATATATATATATATATATATATATATATATATATATATATATATATATATATATACCAACTCGAGTTAGTGTTGTTGGGTTTCTACTACTAAGAATGTCAGGAATCTGCAAAGCAATCCTACATAGATATTTTGCCCTGAAATCAGAAAGAACTGGCTGCTCCCGGAGAAAATGGTCCAAATCTTCGTCACCCTCCATACAGAGGGGACAAGCATATCAGTAATCATATAGACGTAGACTTAGATATAGACATATTTAATTAAAATTAATATTTTTAGCACTAAAAGCACTAATACCGAGGGTTTTTAAAAATACGACAAAATTAAATAAAAAAAACGACAACAAAAAATGAATAAAACCATACTACTTTTCTGAAAATTTGTTCACGATGTCTGTTAAAAAGGGGACAAAGGAATGCTGGTAGCGAGTCGTATGGCATTTCACTGGGTTGAGCTTGTATTGTCTCCGGGTACGGGACGTAAGGGGGCTAGCGGGGGCAGGATCGTTCTGTGTTTGCTGCTACGGAGCAGTAATTGGCCTAACTGGAAAATATGTCTTTGCGAGGGTTAAAAACGCGACTCGAGGCCAAGAGCCTTAAGCATTTTGTCATACGCAATGAAGGCCTGGCCCAACTTAATCTTATAAGTCCAAATTTGGACAGCTTCGACATCTTGACACCTCCCAGCACTCAACTACACACTTGGACCCCACGCTGGGCACGCATATTCAATGATGGGTAGGATACAAGTCTTGAAGGCCAGCTTCATGGAATTCACACTGAATCCGAACCGCTTCATGGTAGCCATTGACTGCAGCGCTGCATACCCTTTTCGCACATGGTCACTTACGTGGCTGTTGAACTTACAGTCAACGGAAAAAATTACCCCCAGAATTTTCTCACTGCCAACTGTTTCAAACAAGGTAGGGGGCTCCTGGAAGTCCGATTCAAGAGGGTTGAAACGAAACACCTTGTACTTCTGCTCATTGAGGGTAAAGCTAGTTCGCTCGCATTCAAGCTGAAAAACAGTGGGTAGACTAAGATCAAAAAGGAGAATCTCTGATTGGCCTTCTAGTAGGTATCTGAGTAAGAATGACAGATCATCGACGAATTTATATCTGTCCTTGAAAGTACGCAGGATGAAGTTAATCACAGCGGGGAAAATAATTCCGGCTAGTTTACTGCCCCGAGGGGCACCGCAAGTGATTGGGAGAAATACAGAATTTGAATCGTCTTCGCTAAGAGCGAAAACGCACTGCTCCCGCTGGGAAAAAAAAATCAGGGACTAGACGCAGCAAGTCACTTTTGGCGCCCATTTCACTTAGGTTATTGAGAGCGAAAATGTGTTTGATGAGATCGAAGGTTTTTCTGTAATCAGCGAGGGCCAAGTCTACGAAGCTTTTCTCTTTCTCGAGCCACGATAGAATGTCGTCATATAGACGCACTAAGTACACGGACGTGTCGGAGCCGCTCAGACATCCGTACTGGAAAGGGTCTATATTTGGTTCTATATCACCCATCAACAGTCTTGCAATGAAGGTCTCTGTTACCTTGGCCATGCAGGGAGTCAGCAAGATAGGCCTTAAGTCATCGCATGATTTTGGCGGGGATTTCTTAGTGATCACTTTGATGTAGGACTTTTTTCAGGGGTTGGGAAATTTCCGAGTGTTATGCAAAGGTTGATGATACTAGAGAGAGGGGTAGCAAGGAAGGGCGCAAATTCACGAAGGAGACGCACTGGGATTTCTCCAGGATATGAGGAGCTACGATGTTTGAGCTTCAGTAGTTCTGTGCACACTTGATGGGGCTCAACTGACAGCCGTTGTTCACAAGGTGCTCTAGTGTCAAGGACTCCAGCTAGTTCCTCTTGTGAGAAACTCGGATAAGTGGTGCAAATACCAGCAAAAAAAACATCAACCTCAGTAGCTGTTACGTAAGTGTCGTCCTCTTTCAGAACTTTTAAGTAAGGATCACGGGTTTCGCCTGTTAACCTTTTTACTGGCTCATGCCATTTTTTGCTGTTACTGAATAGGGTAAGATCAACATGGTTAGATGCGTAAGTTCTTCTGGCTGTGCGACAAAGAGCAATTGTATAGCCCTGAACACAAAGAGCCCTGAATTGTATCCGTCTACATAAAACCTAACCTGGTAAATTAAATTTAGAATAAACTTCCTCTCCAAAACTAAAATTAGCCGGATATAATATTTCAATGATGTTGGGCTGCCAACCAGCCTCTGCCAATACTAAATTTCTTGGCCGTTTAAAGCAGGATGTACTTTTTTTTTCTAAATCTGTAGGTAAATTCTGAGGACCGCATTGGCCAATCCAGAAGGAGAGCCGTGGGGACCCCAGGCCCCTCAAATTTTTTTTCTAGTGCCCTCATTCCTAGTATTTTTTTTTTTTTCCATTCTTTTTTCAAATAGATTTGTCAATTTGGTCAATTATTGGCGCCCTTGTCGCATTGCACCCCCCCCCCTCCCCCAGATTTTACTCTAGCTCCTGCCCCTGGATGCCCAGGATTATCAATCCTTGATTGTATATTAACATGTTTCAGAGTATTTAAATGTGCATCTAGGCATAAAAAGAGCAATTTAATCAAAGTTCTAATTTTGTATTTAGGAGTGCAAAGTTCCTTAACTGAGATCACCTCTGAACATTAAATAAAACGTTAATGTTTTTTAGCTGTCGACCAGGATGGGAAGGTGAATTGTGTGATCAATGTATTGTATATCCAGGCTGCAAGCATGGCTCATGCAATGGTGTTGCATGGAATTGTATATGTCACACAAATTGGGGTGGCCTTCTTTGTGATCAAGGTAAAAGTTGAACTAATTATGGCCCATTTTGTTCTTTGCTCTTTTGCAGCCTGTCGATAATGGTACAAATAGTAAATAAACAAAGAAGGATTTTAGCACATCATAGATCAATAATGCTTGATAGTACATAATATATAAATGCGCTTTTTGTAAATTTTTATCAGGATTTTGATTTGAGGGGAAGGGGAGTAAATTATGGAAGTCTGTTTGGTACTTATTTAGAATCCAGTAAACATGCGGGAAAGACCGCATCGAAATCTCCAAAAAACAGGTTTTCGCTGCCTAGTGAGGTATTGCTCACTCCGTGACAATAATTTAAACTTTAGTGTTTTGGGGTTGAAGGGACAAAAAAGATACCTAGGTTAGATTAGGCTACGTATTTAATATATGCTATGCTTTAAACCCCCCCACCCCCTAAAGTTCAAATATATAGCCCAAATTTGTTTCTGAAGTATTATTTTTTTTATCATATTTTGTTTTATTTCATTAGCATTAACCAAACCTTACTTCTAGCGTGTTTACTGGGTACTAAATAAGTACCGTCTGTTCTTAGTAATTATGTAACCAAAAAATATGTTTTATTAAATTTTGTATATATAGAAAGGAAAGGATTGGGTTGGAATATGATCCCCAACCCCTGATATGATGCTCACATACACCCACACCTTCAGAAACAAATGTTTGCGCATTTTGAATTCCCCCTCAGTGGAAGTCAAATGTTGTATTTTATGTGAGCAAACTCTTTTATTTGATCGTATTTCACAGCTAAAAAAGTGTCTTACAAAAAACCTGAATGTAAAAAATTAATTATCTAAAAAAAAGACATTAAATGTTTACAATTGTTAGAGAACAATTGTGTTCCACTTAAATGATAATCTAGAAAAATAGACACATCTAGAATGTGTCGTAGTGACATATTTGCCTAGAGATGTAAACTTGTTCTGTATGAGTAAGTCAATTATAATGATTATGTGTATCTACTTATTTGTAGAGCCTTAACCAAAACTGCAATCCACTACTTTAATTCTAACTTTATCACCAATAAGAACCTGAATTACAGAAATAATTTTAAGTGTGAATAAAAAAGTGGCTATTGTGGAAAATTCATTAAAATGCTCATTACCGAAGTTCATTGTTTATGTAGATTATGTTACACCTCTTATGCTAAGTAAAGTTGTATTGTCGTGTGCAACTCATCGACTGCAACAATTGCTATTTACATTCTGGCTAACTTTAGATTGGTTAATTATAGATGGCAATCTAATTTCGGCTATATTGCAATTAAAATGACGCTAGTTATATTAAATATACAACCGTCTATATTTTCATTTTTTCATATTTATATTTCATTTCTGTTTTCAATCGTTATTATTTTCTATCTGTAGTATAGACAAGATTAGGTTTTATTATTTGTGGTTTCAAGGTTAATTTTTGCTGCAATGAATAAAAATGAGTTTGCGAATGAAAGTAAAGAGTGAATTCAATTCTTAATTAAAAGATTTTTAAGACATTCCCCTTCTTCTAAAATGTTACGAATCATCGTAAAATGCATATTTATCTGGTGCATTTCAGGGGCGAATCCAGGATTTTTTGGGGGGAAGGGGGCGCAAAATAGGTTGATCCGATAAACTTGCGTTAAGAGCAAGTTTATTTAACGCAAACTTGCGTAATTAAGTAAACTATACTACTTTAGACTACGTTAGGGGGGGACCCCCTCGCCCTCCCCCTGGATCCGCCACTGGTGCATTTATTGTTATTAAAATTTTGCTTTTATGGTTTTACTCTTATGGCTCATTAAACCATAGTTTTAGTTTCTACATTGGCTATCCTAAGCTGAATTTAAACTAAGCTTCACGGTTAGTTTATGGACTAAACAGTCACCTTGATTTTCCATTCTTTCGAAACGACAAATATGGCACTGCTTGGAAAACAATTAAACTATGTTTACTAATTCAACCATTTTTATTAGCTAATCACAGCATGCTATGTAACTCGTATCTTCTTTAACTGAAATATATTGATGCTTCATGTGATGTAACATGTTTATTAACAACCCTTAAACTGTAATTCTCACATATTCCATTATGGATAAATAACAGAGTGCGTTGTTGAACGTCGGCATGTAGCTTATGATTTCTTACCGTTTCTACTGCATTCGTATAATTAAGGTCGCTGCTTCTTGGAAATTAAGATCCCAGATCACCACTTAATGTGGTGACTTAAAAAATAGGATGCAGCTCCGTTCATCCTGTATACACGGCCCAGAAGGGTTTTTATTCTTTTGTTTGTTAGGTTCATTCTTCAACCGCCTCAGTAATCGAGTGAAGTGTAATAAAATGTCTTGGTATGTTGTCTATCCCACGTTGTTAGACATAATTAACAGAATTGAGAGAACCTGTTTTCAGTGTAATTTGACAGTGGCTCGCAAATTTGCATAGACTTAAATCAACATTTGTCGTGTGAAAGAAAATTCCGACAGTCCATTGAAACATGGCTGACAGAGATCGTAAAGGGTGACAATTGGGAAGAAATGATTCGGAGACTGACGAAATTAAAGGATGATTCTTGGCCATAAAACCATTACGTCAAGATTCTAGATAAGATTTAACAAAAAAAAGTACTTTGAGCTAAGTACCTTATATACCGGTTAATTTGTTGATACCCAAATGGAATTAATAACTTTTTGTTTTTTTCGATATATGATAGTTTTTAAAAATCAAAACGTTGTCAAAGTAATAAAAGGTTTGAACAACTTTAGTTTGACGTTACTAGTAAAATATGTGAAACGTTAGTATTGTTACTGTTGGTTATAGGCTGAACCCCCCCCCTCTCCCCAAAAATTACAACCCTCTGGAAAATTCCCTCCCACGGATAACTCCCCTCAGAAAGTTCCCCAAACGGATAATTCCCCTCAGAAAGTTCTCTACACGGATAATTCCCCCAAAAACTTTTCCCTGTGGACTGTTTCCCCCAGAATATTCCTCCAGAGGACAATCCCTCTGGGAAATCACTCCTCCTTACAGACAATTAACCCTGAAAAATAACCCCCCCCCCCGCCACATGTCAAATGGAGCAGCCAAACGGAAAGTATGAAAAATAAAAAGATTGAAGAAAAGAAGGGATTTCGTTATATTATACCTATATTCCAAAATATAGATAGTATATTTGGCGCTGAACATCCTAGAGTATTTCTTATTACATTTCTATTTCTTTTAATTGCTTAATTCGTGTTTTTTGGAGTTTAATTATTATATCAGGTTAAGATAAAGGTTGCAGAAAATAATTTGGAAATATGAAATTACTAAATTAGTGGCAACTATAGAAGGGTTGCCTTATGAGGAAAGTGGATAGAGTTGCAGGCTGGGCTAAGAACTACGACTTACTTATTCCCGTGGACTTGGTATGGTACCCATATCTACAGTATTCCAGAGTCCCTTCTTTTCTCCATTTTTTATTAGTCTTCCTTTCCCTTTTCTGCTCAATTTTACGTTAGAGGGGAATTTTTAAGGACAGGGGTAATTGTCTTCAAGGGAGGGAATTTTCCACGCGAGGAATTTTGCAGGGGAGGGTTTTCTGGAAGAGGGTGGGAATTTTCTGGCGCTAAACAGGAGGGCACCGTTATTTTTAGATTCAAAAGAGTGTATATTCAGATTTCTCAACGTTAAAATTAGGCAGCGTGGCGGAAAGCCGTATTATATACTACTGCTACAACTACTAACAATTCACTGCTGCACCAAGCCGACTGAGGCCAACATTACTGCACACACTCCTCCTCCATTCCAATCTATATAAAGCCTCCCTCTTTACACCCTTCCAAGAAGTTTCCATTTCCCTTAAATCTTTCCGTACGACATCCTCCCACCCTACTCGGGGACGACCTGCTTTTCGTTTGCCCCTATGCGGTTGGCCAATAGACTATCTTTGGCAGTCTATTATCCTTCATTCGCAGGACGTGTACTAGCCATATCAACCTTTGTTTCATTGTAGCCATAGGAAGTGAGATTGAAGTTGCTCCGTTCGCCGTGATTTTTCTTTTTTTTGGGGGGGGGGGGAGGGCACCATGGCTGGAGAATTGCCCATTTTGATCCAGTTTTTCACTATGATTCGACTTTTTTGCCTATATTTGAGTCGGGGGGGGGGAGGCTGTAATTAAATATCTCATGGACCACATCAACCCTACGAGCAGCTCTGGATTTAGACCACTAGCTAGTTTAACAAACTATTATCAAGAACTTTTAATATTCATTCTGAATAAAGACACGGTCCACAGTCTAAAAGTCCGTCATCCAAAGGTCATTATTTTTGTGGACTAACTCGATCAAGTAAGAACAAAAATGTTTTCCTTTTGTAAGATATAAAAGTAAAATTCCCTCTTGGTTTCCATGAATTTAATTTCTGAGTAAGGTAATAAATTAACAGGTATTATTTTAAGTGTAATGGTCTCACTTAAGCATAATATAGATAATAATGTTAGAATTTGATACTTTCCTCTTGCTGATAAAAACAATCGTACCTGCGCATAGGAAAAGTAGATGGGATCCACTTGTGTTATCTTAAGACCCCCCCCCCCAAAAAAAAAGAGGAGCAAATAATAATTTAAGAAAGTGCTGGTATTTGGTTCAAATAATGCACCGTTCTGAAGCATTAGAAACTTTAGACCTTGTAAAATAGGCAAATCTCCCAGGGGCCATGGACTATATACACCTATGATAATGGTTTTAGATTGTTACCAGCCCCTTTGTCACCAGGGTATAGAATTAATGGTATTGCAGCAATGTCTCGTTAGTGTAGTTTTATTTCTTTCTGGTTGTTTAGTTAGATTGGACTTGCTATAAATCTTTTTCTTTGTCAACAGCTATCTGCCAAGATAATGGATAGTTTCCGTTTCTCAAGGTTTTATGCTCTTTATGCTCTTTTTTATTTCCAATAAATATACTAAAGTTGAATTTTGAAGTTATTAGTGATCAGCAAGATTCATTACATATAAAACAAATTTTTTCAAGAAAAATACTTATTAGATAATAAGCCATTTCTCATGCCAATAGACCCACCATTTATCATCACTGTTAATGACGATTTGTGGTGGTGGTAGTGGTGATAGTTGTAGCAGTGCTGACGGAGGTTTTGGTAATGATAGTTGGCATAATCCTAATTTTAGTGATGACGTTGACGGTGATGATGGTGATGGCAGTTGTGGTGTGAGTAGTGTCTTAATTATCATGTGGAGTTCATTAGAGATTTGCTAGTGGGTTTTGATTACAGGGCTTCTAACTCAAGTACAAATATATTTTCTCTGTTTTATTTACCTTGTAATTCCCATGGTGTCACTGTCAAATCTCATGACGCTACTGACAACTTTTCATCTGTTAAATGAAACGTTAATCTCCTTTGATAAACAGTAATGTCCTTCCCTAGATTTATTGATGTAATACCAGTACGTAAAACAAACACGTGAGCAACATTTCTGACGTAAGTTTCTTTAATAGTTCTTTTTCAGCTCACCCTGGGTATTTGGTGGAAAACTCAATCCCCTTCTATCTCCCCTTAAAAGGCTCTTCCTTTTTCTGTTATTTCTTTGAATCGGCTGTGCCCTGCTGTTATATTCCTGTTTGTGTGAAGAAGTCACTAATTTTAGATTTGAACTATTGCGGCACACATGAGCCCTGCCAAAACGGCGGCACCTGTGAAAATCCAGCCCCAGATGAATATTTATGTAGATGTCATGAAGGTTTTTCTGGCGTCAATTGTGAGATAGTAGATCGGCCTTGCGCACCACAGCCTTGTAAACATGGAGGACTTTGTTTCGAAGAAGCACTTTCTGAGAATAAGACACAGCCCAATCCAGAAGATTTTCGCTGTGACTGTGCTGCTGGGTGGACTGGACCGACGTGTGAAATAAGTGAGTATTTAGTTTCATTTTTATCCCTAATGTGTGACTCCATTTTGCAGCTTTTATAAATCGACGAGGTTCTTCTACTTCTAAACGCAGCAGTCTTTTGAGATTTGTAAGAATTGTCAAACTTTTTTTTCTTTTAGATTTTAAACACAAAGGTATTTCTTTTCTTTAGTGTCATAAAATTGATTGAATGACATTTTGGATTCCAGAAACTAATCAGTGGAAAGACACTTGTAACGTTTCTGCATTTTATTGACTATAAAGCACAAGTGTGCTTATCAAGGGTCTATCTTGAACAGGATTCCTCGTTTTTCACATTTTCAGTGATGATAATGATGCACAGCTCTCTTCCACGTCTCTTGACCTCAGGACTATTCAAGTCTTTGCCAATGTTTAAAATGAATCCATATACAAAAAAGCTGTTAACTTGTGATATATAATTTCTAATAAATACTATTTGAGGGTCTTTTAAGAAGAAATACAATTCCAGCATGGTTTGCATCAACGGTTTTGTCAGTTTCTAGAAAATTTGCGATGCCATAAACTGAAAGGAAAATAAAAGTGCACATTTCTAAGGAAATGATGTTACTTAGACCCTGCATAGATCGGGTCCATTTGAATCATCGAGCAACCAAGGCCTTACTTCTTTGATGATAAGACTGATGCCAGGCTCAGCACAAGACCACGATCATAGCTCTAGGGAGTTTTTCAGGCTGTTTGTCTCTCAGTTCGCCTGGGAAGTAAAGAGAGTATTGCAAAAACCTCAATCTTCACCTCTCCTACTGGTGGAAACATTAACAAACCAATTTATATTTTAGGTGACGGAATAGAACAATTAAGAATTTCCTTTTTTTCATTTATGATTACGAAGTAAGACCTACTTGAAAAACAAAAAATTAATTAGTTCTGTGTTGCTTTTTTAAAATTAGTAAGGTGTTAGTAATTTCGGAGCTAAAAAAGGGTTAATTTTAACTTTATTAGGTTTTCTTCAATCAAGTTAGTTCAGTTTCTCTTGCCAAGCCCTTACTTAAACAGTAAGTTTCAATGACTCTATGCGAGGCCGTATTCAAGGGAGGGATTAGGAGATTTGAACCCCCCCCTCCAAATTCTTGTTCAGCTCCTAAAAACGTAATAAAATGAATAAAAACTATTTTTGATGCGTTTTAAAACAAATTTTTAACCCCCCACCCTGTCACAAAAAATACACCCCCCCCCCCCAAAAAAAAAAAATTCTGGATATGGCCCTGATTCTATGTCTAACTTTATTCTCTTTAAAACTACTGCTATTACTACAAACTTGCTGCATCTTTACGTCAGTTGAGGCTGAAAAAGTGGCGAACAGCCTTTTTCATCCCATCCTGTTCAAAATTCCTGTTTTGACCACCTCCCAAGAGGTCAACTAAGATTTAAGTCAAATCTCTTCAGCAAATGATCAGGTAATTTCTTAGCTCGTAAGGTGATGATAAACAAAATTAAACTATTGAGCATACCTACTGCTTGATGACGACCATAATGGATTTTGTTACTGAAATATTATTTATTGCTTATTCATTGCTATTGACGTAGCTTATCAACCTTAATAATTGCAGATAAGTAGCTCTGGAGCCTGACATTAATAATAACTTCCCGACTGGATGTAAAAACTATTGTTGATATAAATAATAAGCAGTGAGATGTTGTCTTGTCTCCATGTCGAATTGTGATTCATTTGCATGCCAAGGATTGTCCACTGCTTGCGACAGTCTGATCTAGATGAATCGTTGTCTATATCAGTGCCCGTTTCCTGTTTCACGATCATGTTTTCGGTTGCATTTAGGGTAGACGCCGAGAGAGAGAGAGAGAGAGATTTATTCTAAACAAACAAACAAACAATTTAACATAAGTTTAGCGGTCCCCCCAAGAAGTAAAAACTTGTCCAAGGGGGTGGCAAAAATACACTAACATAACAAAACAATAAAAAAAACGAAAAAAATAACCTATCTATATCACAGTCTCCAAACAGCACCACAAACCTTACACCTTAACATTTTCATTAAATTTACTATCATATTCATAATCATCACCCCCAGGAGCCATAAAAATTTACCAATATCATTATTAAATAAAAAAAAACACTAAAATTCATGCTTACTAAAAAGCATCCCTTTAATTACTATCTTAAACAAAGAAATATCACCTATATTTATTATATTTTGATCAAGATGGTTCCAACTTCTGATCCCCCTGTGAAGCAAAGAAAACATTGATCGAGCCGAAATAACTAGCGAAATATTAATCTCTACAGATGACCTAGTATCATAATCATGGACAGAAGATCTCAGGTTTGCCAAGCTATCAAAACACGGGAGGTTTATACCCCTTGAATCCTAAAAATGAATAGAAGTGTATACAACTCTCGTAATCCGAGAAATTATTCCAGTCAAAATGACATTTTTATAGACTTATATTATAATTATGGACGGATTTCAGTGCTGATCAGTGCTGATCAATCTTATGGCGCTTTGACATTATGCGGTTCAACCTTTCACAGTGACATAATTTAAGACTGTAAGTTACGTTGTGAAAATTTGCAGTGCGCATTTTGTCCGTACCGTTGGAAGTTCCAAGTAGAGTTGAGCTGTAACGTAACGTTACGTAAGTTTATGTTGCGCTATGAAGAAGTCAGCATAGTAGGAACAAAATAGAATTTCTGGATGAAAAAATTATAAATTTTAGAATACATTAACAAAACTTTTCCTAGAAGTCATTTATGCTTGTTCAGAGCTTGAATCTTCATCCTAATTTTTTAAATTTTGAATAGCTTGGTTATGGTGGTTGTGGTGATCTTTGACGGTAGTTACGATGGTTTTATGGGTTTTCACGTTAGCCTGTTGCGGAAAAACTTGTTTAAGTGTGAAACGTTATACTTAGTATAAGTAACGTAACCACGCAGGAAACATTATACTTAAAGTAACGTAACGTAACCACTTACCTTTGGTGTTTTTATACTATTCTGCTTATACAAAGATAAACACGACGGCAAACGTCAAATCGACACCCTGTGCGTCAGTAATGGCTCTACAAAAATAGAGAAAAAAATAGAGAAAATGATGGTTTGTTTTAAAGTAGTGAAAACCAAATGTAATTATTCGAAAATAATTACATCCAAATGTATATCCAATAATAATACATATCCAAATTTTTTATTCGAAAACCCTTATGCTGGTAATAGTTCCCATTTTAATAAGCAGTGCCATTTGTATATTGTATCTTATTGAGTGGGAAAAATATGACATTTATTTACTAAACAAGTCTGAAATATACATATATATATATATAACGAGTTTTAAATGTTCATCAAATTTTGAATTTTTTTTTTATCTGCTTTGAAAACGAAGGATGCGATTGGCGTTCGTGATGTTTATACTGGCAATTTAAAATTTTAAATTTAGGTGGAAAATAAATCCAAATGGAAAAATCCATGATTTCTGAAGATCAAAACAAAATAAGAGTTAGTCATCATCAAACTTATTCTGTTGCACGCTTAAACCCATAAAATTTTCAAATTGTTTGTTTAAAAACTTTTCTCCTGTGGAATATAGACACTAACATACAGGAATTGCATGTTGTTATGCAGTTATAATTTTGAGTCATAATACATACCGAGACAAATTTATTGGCCTGACCTAATGATCTTTCCTTTTCAAATGCATAATCTGGATCATCTGCATGATAATTAGACATTTGAACTTCGAACTAAACAAATTAATTTTTTAAAACGTTTACTCAGCTACTACTAAACTCTGTAGTTGAACAGAAAATAAGTGCTTCTTTTCATACACTGCTGAGAGATCCTCCAGGTGATTCAAAATTACCTAACCTATGCTCCCGTTCGCAACCCTTCGTGGAACAGTTTGAATCGACAAAGGTAAAACCGTAGATCGGCAAAGAAGCATTATTATTTTTTTTCAAAAATAGACTTTAATATTAAAGTTTATACAAAATCCTTTTCTAATACAAATTTTAAATTCTTCTTCTTTTCTTTCTCTTATCCAACAGATTTGGTCCATACTGAAATGTCCTGGATGTAACTCCTTTCCTCGTTTCCTCCTCTTTTTGTTTTCTTGATAATAGGTTGGTGATACTTTATGTAATGGATAGAATCAAACCGGGTCTAGTTCTTTTTTGCACTCCTGAAAATAAAATAAAAACAAGTCTCATTTCTTTCTTCTTTTTTCGCTCTAAGACTCCCTGCTTATTTGTAATCTAATTCATCACTATTTCACTATAAATTCCTTCACTTCACTACCTAACTATCTTACCTCTTATTCGGCAACCCATAGCCTTCTACCTTTCTAATTCCTCACACATAATTTTTTCACTCCTATTACATTTTATTTACTTTTTTCCTAAAAATAATTTTTTTTAACAATTTCCCTATTCATACTATTCTCCATCCATTAATTTACCAAAAAGCATTATCAATTGCAGGTATATCTATTGAAATTCTTTTCTCCTTTCATAATAAGGGGGAGGATAGGTTTGGATTATTTAAATCCAGCCAGAACATATCGAATGCAGGGTCTTCAGAAAACTTTCTGGATTGTAAACTGCTATTGCACGTAAGCTCTTTGCAGCACCTCCTTTCTCTTTGCAGCTCTTTAGCCTACGCACAGTTGCAGCACCCCAAAACTTTCTAAAAAATTTCCCGATTCAGATTTAATTTTTAATGTTTGTTGTGTTTTTGTAATAAATAAACATCCAAAGGATAAAGGAGAATATCTCCCAGAGCCATTGCTGGCGCTTAGGGAGTCGAATTGACTTTTCAGTTGCTGGGTGTTTTTACAGGACAAGTAGCAAGCCTATTCCATGGTGCAGCGGGCATCGACCCCTCTGTTTCGTGTTTCCGAATAGAGCATCATTCCACTGAGCTACCACAGGTAGATATCCAAAGTCAAAATGTTTAGTTTTGTATTAATGGTTGAGATGCTTCAAGTTAGTCGTAAGAAGAGCGTTCTGATGATTAAGAAAACCGAAGGAAAGATGTGTAGCCTACTAAGCAATCCTATAACTGGAAGGATAAATTTACTTCAAAATCATATGAGGCTATAAACAAAACGATCCCCCTTCTGATTCCTTAGGCCTTCAGCCCTCGCTGCGGGCAGTCGCTAAACTTGGGCTTGCAAGGCAATTCTATTTTACGAATATAATAAAACAAAATCGTAGAAGCATAGTAAGATTAGGTTCTCTGAAAAAAGGACATTGCAAACGTTATTGATAAATGCTTTCTATAAATCCATGAAAAAAATTAGAAAAACATAATACTGGTCCAGATTTTAAAAAAGTGCGTAATTTGCTTGTCTTTTTACTCACCATAACGAATAGCTTTTTACAGTTGACGAAGTAAATTCGGCAGAATTAAAACTGAGACCCAGATGAAAACATACTAAATAAACTTATAAATATTAATATTTATGAAAAATAATAATAAAAAACACTCACGTGTATATTTTATTTCCTTTTTTGTTAGAGAGCTTTTCTGAAGAGGGGATGGGTCAAAACCAAAAAAAAAGTGATTTTAGGTCACCATTTTCAAGTTTCTGAGGGGAGGGGCTTCGGATTTACCTCGATGGAGAGCCATATTTGCCTCTATTTATCTATTCCCTTCCTTCTGCGCTAAGGTATCTCTATAAACAGCGTCAAATTCAGTTTTTACCCTGACTTTGAACTCATCTTCCAGATGTTGACGAATGCTCATCAAATCCATGCCTCAATGGCGGCACATGTCAAGACCTTCATCTTGGTTTTGAATGTTTTTGTCGAGAGGGCTGGACTGGACCTTTGTGCCAAGATGGTAAGTTTTTCAAGAGACAATCCTTCCTAATTACAATAAAAAAAAAAAAAATCTGAAAAATGCAAATTTTGGTGTGAAACCTTTGTGTCCCTTCCCCCTTAACCTTGTTCATTTTTACTCATAATAGGGGTACTCAACAAAATATGCCCAATATTCCTTGAATTTGATTAAGATAGAAGAGTATATAAAAAGAACTTTCATTTAGTTTCGCTGGAATTGATTAAATAGTAAAGTTCGTTCAAATTTGTAGTATTTCATTGGCTAGTGTTGACAGCAGGGTCGAGGTGCCAAAATTCGAATGGCTGTGCTTTTTAAATAGAGTATTTTTCTTATAAATTAGAAAAAGGTTCGAAAATCGATACAACAAATACAGTAATTCACTTATCTTTACATAAACTCTAAGATTACGTTAGGAAGCCTAAGAAGGTGAACAACTAATGGAAAAAGTTCCACCAGTATCGGACCATCTATTATTAGAGATGATCTGCCTAAGTCGAAAGTGTTTAAGTCTTAAACAAGGGGAGCCTCAATGGCCGGTCTCGTACGCTTACTTCGATATTTAAATATAACGTTCTGTATCGAAAGCTAAATCCCTAAGATCAGCAAAACCCTAAAATCTGGTAGAAATGGAGATGGTTCTGAAAATAACTTTTATTTGTCTTTCGAAAGGTGAGTGGAACAGCGAAATGGATTAGCAATGTATCTTTTCATCTTTTCTAACTGCTCTTGCTCGAGATCTAGCGTAGAGAAGAATGTGATTCTTCGCCTCCCGTTCGAACGGTCCTGTGCAAGCGGGATTGCTTATTAACAGTGTATAGTTGGTACAAACTATACGAGGTTTTAATGCTTCCCGGTGAATCTTTGAACCGTAAATCTAATGTTCTAGCCTTCAGAGTTAATGATACCGCTATCCATTCTGCATTTTTTTTCTGTACCGGACATTGAAAGTTGCCCAGGAAACTCATTAGATCTAGTCATTGGAATTTCATTCAGCCACCACTGCACCCAGCATATCCTCTTTATTAGTCATTTTAACTGGAGCTCTTCGTGACAATATACGTTCTCCTAAACTTCTTGGCCGCATTCTCCTTGGCCAGCTTAAATTGAAACGTGTGTAGAAATATATTTGCTCATATTCTTTCTTACTCTGTTATTTCCTCTGCGTTATAGAGACGTCACAAAACAAATTAAAAGGGAAAATTCAGCGCAGGTCCAAGTTCTTGTTCTTTTTCTGTTAGAACAGTCTTATTTTAAGACCCCAGTTACCTCTTTAATCCAGATAGGGCGGTGCCGTAGCCTACTATCCTGCCTTAAATGATACTAACTGCAAAAAGGTACTACAACCTCTCTTTCTTGAGCAAGTTTTTAAGTTATGCTGTAACAAAAATGGCAATATAAAACCAACAACTATTCACATGTTCCTGCTTTTATTTGTAATTCTTCAAAAACTGTTACGAAACAAGGTGGTCTCCAAGAATGTACATAAGCTGTTGGGTGTGCCGTAATATTACCGACGTATAGGAGACAAGAACAGTATAATATCAAGCAAACGCACAAAATTATTATTGTTGTTATTTGTAACACATGATATTAAATTTTAGATTTTTCTCAAATATATGCATCATGCAGATATCCATCAGATTGCATTATGCATTGTGCATCACATATGCACACAGTGAAATAAAAAAGAAAAGAAAAGATAACATGACCATTGCAAAATGCACAGTGTTAAGCATGTAAAGACCAGTGGCACCAATCCGTAAAAGTGTGAGGGGGGAGACGTTTCAAATTCTAAGGGGGGCAGTTCTACTCTTCTTGTTCAATTTTTCAGTAAAATACAAAAAAAATGCATTTTTAGAGAAAATACCCAAAAGAGGTATTTTTCAAAATCAAACCTGGGGGGATCTAGGGGGAAGATATCCCCTATCTTCCTCCCTCCCTAATTGCCATAAATGGTAGGGACGTGAAGGATTTTGGTTTGAGATGGTCCTAACAGAGTTACAAAAGGTCTTGTAAAGGTCAAGAGTTTCAAAATAAAGATTTTACAGAAGAGCGAACAACTACAAAAACAAGAACTTATTATGGGCGATTGAGAATGCCCAATTTTTTTTTTGTATTTTTCTACAGGCAAAAAGAGGCAACAACACATTTGGAATCGGAAATCCTTCAAGTACCTTCAAAACCATATGAGGTGGCCTATTACAGAACAGTGTGCACCCTCGCGTAGGTTTTGGTTAATGGCGTATGCAACTCAATCGGGTAAAAAAAAATACATATAACACTTTCTTAGCTAAAAATTCGAACGTGACAACAAAAAAGGGAAAAGCAGAAACACGAAATTAAGTTGTGCTTTCTTTGTGGTAATGATAACAAAAAGAAAAAAAAGAACTTTCGGGTGTGTTGATGAGAGTGAAGAAAACGTGTCTTTGTGAAGTTGTTAGTTTTGCTCTATTACCTTAGGGTCAAAATAAAAAATGAAAAAAATATAAATGAAAAATTTCGATGAAAAATTTATGAGTGAGTCACAGTTGCTTTAGAAAGAAAGCATTTATTTTTCAATTTTATAAATTATTTCCGTCATTTTAGAAGTGTGTTACTTGCTTTTAGATAACATGGGTATTCTAAAAAAATGTTCGAACAAGTTATTTTGTATTTCTTGTCCCGTTTGTAGTAATTTCTCAAGATACACTCTCATATTTATGCATATTTTCTTAGATGTGAACGAATGTGATACGTTGGAAAAGCCTTGTATTAACGCCTATAACTGTACAAACTTACTTGGAGGTTACGAGTGTAACTGTCTCAAAGGATGGGGAGGCTTCAAGTGTCAGCTGAACCTAGACGACTGCAGAGATCAGCCATGTAGTAACGGTGCCACTTGTGTCGATCTCGTTGCTGACTATCACTGCGTCTGCTTACCTGGTTACACAGGTACGTTTTCAATTACAGTCTCCACTTTTGTCATTATTACTATCTGTTACCCATTATTTTTTCATCTGCTGGAACTGTGTAATGCACACTCCTAGGCTTCTATTTTAGCTTCCTTTTTATTTTAGACTCTTGTGCATTTGTCTGTTTAGTGGTAAAAACATTAAGATCTTGGTTTCCAAATCACTCAAGATCGAACATCCCTTGGGGAGCAGCATAGCCTCCCCCCAAGCTATATGCATAACCTTGCTGATTTTATGGGTTGGCATTGTTTTTAAGCTGATTGCTAATCAATAGTTGTACCAAAATTCAAAACAAAGACGACTTTATGCAAGATCATCAAACTTATGTATATAACCTAAAGCTATCTCTGGTCCTATTTTTTGGAGGGGGAGGGAGGGGGTGGCGGCTGCGACAAAATTACAACAACACTAACTATTATACGAGAAAGGAGCCTGAAATTGAGAATCGAATAATATGTTTTTTTTTCTATCAGATTTTTATCTTGTAAGCAAAATTAAACAGAAATTACCTATCTTATAACCTACCCTTATTATGTAGGCTACTATATACTGCTAATATTTTGAATTAACTTGCGCGTACAGGCTTAAATAACACCTCTGGAACCATTTTGTCTATTCAATCAGGCGCTTTCTCCTGTATTCCATCTTCTGCTACCATTTGTCTATGCTTGCTCATCCAAAGTATTCCAAGTAAATGGCTAAACCTATAGCCAAAATTAATATAATACAGTTCGTGGTAATCAACCGTAGGTAAGCAGTGAATAGACCCAATAGTAACCGAAACTCTAAAAAAGGAATTTTTATAACAATAAAAAAAATGAATCATAATGGTGATTACAGATATATAAAATTCACCTCATCAAAA
Source organism: Artemia sp. Qi Xiang Cuo (assembly GCF_049724085.1). Taxonomy (NCBI): domain Eukaryota; kingdom Metazoa; phylum Arthropoda; class Branchiopoda; order Anostraca; family Artemiidae; genus Artemia; species Artemia sp. Qi Xiang Cuo. The sequence continues at coordinate 34,798,602 of NC_142813.1, read as the reverse complement.
GCTACGAGTCTGCAAAAATTTGCCTGATCTTAGGAAAGGGAGGAGAAGCCCCTAAGAAATCAATTGATCTTAATGAAAATCGCACAATCAGGTACAGAGTGTCAGACAATCATGTCACAGAGGTTTCAAGTTTCTATCTACAAAAATGTCAAAATTTGTATTTTTTGTTCTGAGAAAGATCACGGATGCGTGTTGATTTTTTTCCCCAGTGGTGATTGTATTGAACCAATGGTCCAAGGAGATCGGAAGAGGGCTCATTCAAATGGAAACTAAAAGCTCTAGTGCCATTTTTACATGTCCAAAAATATTGGAAATTAGCCCCCTCCCACGTCCCTTTTCTACCCAAAGATATCCGATCAAAATCCTGATAACCATTTTTTTAAGCATAGTTGAAAAGTCCAGTAACTATGTCTCTGGGGATGACATAACCCCTGAAGCCCCTGAGAAAAGGGCCGCAAATTATGCGATTTGCCCATTGCTTACATATTTGCTATTGGGTAACATACTGAAAAGTTTTGGGGGACGATTCTCTGAGGGGGAAGATTTTCCGTGGGGAGAATTTTTCCAGGTTAGGAAAGTTTCCGGGGAAAACTTTCAAGGCGAAATTTGACATGGGAGGGGGGGGGGAGGATTTCCTGGTACGATTTGAAAAACGGCCAGAAATTAAATACAAAAAAACTACTTTTTCAATTGAAAGTAAGGATCAACCTTTAAACTTAAAACGAACAAAAATTATTGAGTATATGAGGGAGCTGTCCCTTCCTCGTCCCTCGCTCTTTGTGCTAAATTTTGCCTTTTTGTCCTAATTCTTTAAGACCGACTCCAGAAAACCAAGGTCCGTTGGATTTTTAATAAGAAGTGTTTTGTAAAAATTTACGACTCTAGCATAAAGAGAGACGAATGAGGAAGGGACAGCCCCCTCACATACGGAATAGCTTCTATTCGTTTTAAGTTTTAATGTCTCTTGTCTCTTTCAATTGAAAAAAACTTTTTTTGTATATCTATAATAAACAGCATTATATCTATCTGAAAGCCAAACAGCATTAAATAATAAAAAACTGGCAGAGAACATTAGGAAGTAGAATATTTATTTAGCCCTCCGGGAAACGAAAATCTCTAAGACTGGTGGCTCGAATTTATGACTTATGGCCCAGTTTCTAAAAGGGGTGGTTCCAGCACCATTTTTCATTAGTCCAAAATAATTAGAAAGATGTTTTATGCAAATTACACTGGTGGACCACGCTCGTCACCCTGGCTTTGGGATTTGTCTTTTTGAAGAAAAAAAATTTTATTGAACGACCTGTGAATTAGATTTTATTCAGAAAATTGTAATGCATTTGCCAAAATTGCAAGTAAGAAGTCAAGGAAATTTATATGTCTTTAGTGGAATTTATTTTTGATCAGGATTTCTAATAAAAAAAAGGTATATAATTATATAGCAAGTTTTAGCATGTGTTAAATTCAACTAAGTTAGAAAATCTGAAAGCAAACCCTGTCTTTAGGAGAATTTTTTCGATCAGGACTCTTAATAAAAACACGGTATCTAATTATGTTGTAAATTTTAGCATATTAAATTCAATTAAGTCGGAAAATCCCATATTTCTTTCATCAAAGATTCTGTGGTTTCATCATAGTTAGTTATGGCCTTCCCCCTCTGAAATATTCTACTTCGTCTGACATAAGCCCTAGTGCATTGTCCTGGCAAAACAGCCAAATAGCAAAGGATTTCAGAGCTGGTTTTGAGATTGATGCTGACTTAGTGTTTGAATAAATAATTTTAATAATCATATCCTCTGATATATATCCCACCGAATATCTTTTGGGGGTCAGAAAAGACGAAGTCCCAAAGCCTGCTAATAAGAAAATTTGATTATTGATCCCTTGTATACATGTTCACTGGGTTTTACAATAATAATAAAAGTGAAAGTCTTTATGATACCAAGTCACGTATTTGTTTTTTATTTCTATCCTTTTCTTTATTTATGAATCAATATCTAAACTTTTTCAGGGATTTTCTATTAATTAGTTGATTTTGAAGTAAATGTTTTATAAGTGTTTGTATCATTGTCTATGATTTCTGAATGTATTATTATTCAGGCAAGCATCTCAATGTAGTGCTTTTTACACTATCAATATTTTTTACTAGACATGCATAAAGATTTGAGCTAGTCCAATTGCTTTTTTGATTCAATAATTTCGACAAGTAAGGTTCTAAGAGCTTGAAAACATGTTTAAACATTATCATTTGTAAAATCTTACTTTTTTTCAAAAACTGAATTTTGCAGTATAGATTTATATCGAGTTGTGTTCAAATCGGATCTGTCAATCTCTTTAATAAAAATGGATGTTTTGAAACAGAAACCAAAAAATGCCGAATGTAAACTGATGTTTTAGTCGTATATTGTTATACAGTGAATGTTTTTGCTGTATGAAATGAAACAACTTCTGGGTATAACTATGTGCAAACCCCAGGAAAATATTGGCGAAGGAGGGATATTGCTCAAAACCTCTAACAGATTTTCGAAAAAAGTATGTTATTTTGTAAACTCTAGATCCTTCAGCCGTTGATAACGTCCCTACCTACCACTTTCTCTGAAGTTTTCAGGAATGGTATTAGTAACCCTGCTAAAAACTATAACATAAGCGGACAGACTACAAGAACAAATCCATAGCTGATGAGCCAGATATTTCTTCTCGAGCAGGGGGTGGGGGTATATTCCGATGTGAATCACCTCTAAAGTATTCACATTTTCCAGAGATCCAATACTAAAAACGTTCAGTGTGCGCGCAACTCAACCTTGTTCAACTCGACACTTTTAACTCAACCGTTTTTTAACTCAGCTTCCGTTGAGATCGACCCCGTTCAATTCCACCCCTGTTCAACTAAACCCCCTTCAGTTCAGTCCCAATCAACTCAACCTCATGTAACTCCACCCCACGCAGCACAACTTCCATTTGAATAAACCCCACTCAATTCAACCCCATGCAACTTAATCTCGTTTAACTTAAACCCCCTTTAACTCAACCCACATTGAATTCAACCCATTCGACTCAACCCCAGTCTGTGCATGTAACTGATTGCAAGTTAGGTTGGATTGAAGGGGGACTGAGTTCCATGGGGATTGAGTTATATGGGGTTGAATTAAATGAGGGTTTAGTTAAATGGGGTTGAATAAAATGAGGATTGAATTACACGGGGCTTGAATGGGCCTGTGGTGCATTGGGGTTGCATAACATGAGTGTTGAGTTGCATGGGGGTTGATTTAAAGGGGGGCTGAATTACAAGGGGGCTTAGCTTCACCATGGCAGAGTTGAATGGGGCTGAGTTAAATGGGGTTAAGTTGAATGGGGTTTAGTTGCATGGTAACCAAAACATGCATTCTTTGTCACTAGTCTCGTAAAAGTTTTCTGGCCTTGTTAGTATGGTTACTTACGTTAAGTTTGTTACTTGTAATAAAAATATTAACAACTTATCATAAACTTAGGTTTTCAGTACTAAAAGCAAGACGGGGCACAGCTAGATGTACAGTTGATAAACTGGGACCCCGTTTTTTTGTCATAACTGACAAACGTGACTGTGTTGTGGACCAAGTAATTAATAGTTGTATTTACTCTAATTAATTGTTAGGTCTGCATGCAGACCGCCTCTGAAGATTAGGACCCTCCAAGTCTTGATTTTGTACGGTTTTTTCGATAATTCCTTATATTATTCCCGGCAATTCATCGGTTTTTTTGTGTTTTTTTTTTTTGGGGGGGGGGGGGATTCGCCCTCTACTTATTTAACTCTTGCAAGTGTCCCGTGCAACAATAGAGACAATAACAGGATTTAAAATCAGGGCATTGTTAATGATAGTTAAGTCACATTACACACCAGGGTTTGGGCATTGTAAAATAAGGTGAATTAAAATAGTTTGGGCGCAAATCAAATCCTGTGTTCAGGAATGGATTTATTATTTCTATACAAGACCAAGGGAATATCCGGGGTGGTACACAAACTTTAAGAAACGCATCAAAAACGTATTTATATGTATTTTGGATACATTTTTTCAAGTCGGACAAATATGCGGGGGGGGGGGGAGGGTCAAACTTGTTGACTCCACCGGGATACGGTCTTGTGTATGGCCATTCCACCACAGAGAAATTGTGAGTTTTCCCCCTCCCTGCCCCCCTTATGGGCGCCCATGGTTATAGGTTATAGATTATAATTCATAGGTTATGCATGATAAATAGTATAGGTTAGAACATGATTTAGGTTATAAGTTGGTTATAGATTGTAAGTTAAAGGTTATACATACCATTTATGTAGAAGTGTATTACCATAGTGTATTTACCATTTGGTAGCTTTAAGGGGCCTTCCCCAGGCCACTCAGCGTGTCCCCAGGTGGTGATAGGGGAACGCACTACAGATATGTAGGGTACCTTCATAGGAGGCACGGACCAAGGGGGGACCTTTTCCCTGGGGGTCCATAATGGAAACTGGGGCACCCTCGCCCGGGGCCATAAATACAGGCGGAGGAGGAAGAAGGCCCCTCAAATGTAAATTCAATAGGGCCTACCGGTGTGTCCACACGTCCTATAAGTTACAAACCTTCTCCCAGTAATGGGTTAAATTGCATGGTGATGCAGAACACCATCGCGGGAGGATCCACTATAAAAGGACAACTGCGACAGGAATTAAGATCCAGACCTATGAACAACGTCCTCTGCAAAGGGCTACCTCGACCCTTTCGGTATACCTGCAAGACTGGGGACCTTGCGGTCAACTCTATTCCCACTTGAGGAGTGGCGCCCCTCGAGGAAATTATAGCCTAGTAAACGACACACCATTCGCACATGATTCTAATTAATGGATAATTCTTCTCGGCTTAGTCTGTTTTGACGGGCGTTTTCGGGCTGAAAAACCTCTTCCTTCCTAATTTATCTACTATAGGCTGCCTCCCCGTAGTAGCATAATATTTGTAGGCATGGATATATAATGAGTCGGGGGTAGTAGGACTGAGATTGTCTGTGCAGGATTTCGACTCTTAGAGCATCGTTGATAGAAGAGCATCGCCAAATGCTGAAAACCATGGTGTGACCAAGATGGGCCCAGGATTGCACAAAGTGGTCCGGTTCTAAGCCGGCTCAAGCACTTCGGTGTAGACTTGAGAAGATATGTGATCCTTGTCCTGCACTGGTATCCGGAATCATTGCTTTTCCTGAGGTCAAAATAATTTCATTGATTTAAAAAACATGAAAATTGGAACTTAGAATGTTACAACGTTAAAAAATGACAATCGTATTGACATTTTGACTGACGAATTCAGACGATTCGAAGTGAACGTATTAGGAGTTTCAGAAACTCATATCCCAGGGATAGGAAGCATGAAATTAGGTGATATAGAATTTGTTTACTAAGGCAGGAAGGATGGGGTACATAGACAGGGAATAGGGCTCATGATACATAAGGAAGCTGCTAAGTCTTGTTTAAGCTGGGAGGTATTTATGATAGAATACTGATTGCTCATTTTATGACTCAAAAGTTTAGGGTATCAGTTATAGTAGTATATGCCCCTGTAGAACCGACTGACGGAGATACTAGTGACTCAGATAAATATTACTTACAGTTACTGGAGCAAATAGACTGGGTCCCAGGTAGAAATATGATGTTTTTACTAGAAAATTTTAACACTTGGGTCGGTAGAAATAGGGATAGATGGTATCCTAGCCTAGGTAAATTTTGTGTAGGAAAAGAAAACAGTAATGGATACAGACTTTTGCAATGCTGTAGGTATAACAATCTAGTTATAAGCAATACAGTGTTTGGTCATAAAATGGCTCTTAAGTTAACACGATATTCACGTGATGGTAAGACAGCAAACCTCATTGATTATGTTATAGTAAACCGAAGACTGGCAGGATCAATACAAGATACTAGGGTATATAGGAGTGCTGCTATTGATGTTAAAAGTAAAGATCACCATCTAGTCAATGGAGGATCCAGGGGGAGGCCGAGGGGGGTGCGCGCCCCCTCCCTAACGTCGTCTAAAGTAGTGTACTTTATTTAATTAATGCAATTTTGCGTTAATTAAACTTGCTCCTAACGCAAGTTTATAGGATCAACCTCTTTTGCCCCCCCTAAAAAAATCCTGGATCCGCCCCTGCATCTAGTAGTGTCTAGGGTTGATTTAAAGCTGAAATTTCATAAGGGTAACTACCTTCCGGGAAGTTATGATGTTGGTAGACTCCAGGATGAGAATTTGAGAGAAACTTTCCAGGAACAATTGAATACTGAACTTCAGAGTTTAAAATTTGACAATGTGGAAGATGGTTGGAATAATTTTAGAAAAATAATTTGTGATGTTGCTGAAGATGCCTTAGGGAAGAAAGCTAGGACTGCAGCTAAGAATATTATTGCAAAAGCTTTATATTTAATAGAAAGAAGGGACTTGTACAAGAATTATCTGATTGATAGATCATATGAAAAAAAAGGAATGTAAAAAAGGGGAGAAAGCATTAAAATATAAACTAAGGAGGTGTGAAGGTGAAGGCCTTGGATAAAATCGCCGAGGATTTGGAAGATGCAGCTACTTGTACTTGTGGCGGGAATCAGGCGTTTCCACCTCGCCCGGCATCGATGATCTTGGGGACCTTCTTGGACCATGTTGAGCGATCTTCTGCCAGCTGCTCTGCAAAAGCGAGCCACTGAGTTGACCATCTGTGTCCGAACTTTCTGAACCGCCCGATAGGTTCAAGGTCTGATTTGGCCAGGTTCCACCAGTTATTCCTCTGCCCTCCTTGGCATCTCTTCCAGGAGCTAATAGGCTTGACTAGATGTATTTGGCGAGGCAACTATTCTGGCGGCTTCCGTAATACATGGCCCAATCATTTCAAACGGCGTTCTTTAATAGTGAGCGCAACATCTCTCTGAATATTGCACATTCGACGTAGATCTGCGCTGGAGATACGGTCACGCAGCTGTATTCTGAGAATTCTTCGCAGACAGGTATGCTCAAACTCCTTCAATGTATTCTCATGCTGTAGTTTTACCGACCATGTTTCGCATCCGTAAAGGAGAACGGTGCGGACTAGTGCCATGTAGATTCAAACTTTCGTTCTGACACTGACTTCGCGGCGATTCCATAAGGGTTTCCGAAGGAAGGGAAAGACTGTCTGTGCTTTCTGTATTCTCTGTTGGATATCAGCGTCGGAAGATCCGTCAATACATATTTGGGAGCCTAAGCATGTAAAACAGTCGACTGTTTCCAGCTGAACGTGATTGACAGTTAGTTTGAATGGTCCTGTGTCGTGGTTATTAGCCATTAATTTTGTTTTTTGTGCTGACTTTCAAGCCGATCAGGTCTGCCCAGGCAACAACGTTGTCAAGCATGTTTTGAGCTTCTACGGGGTCTGACAGGAGGCCAACATCATCCGCATAATCGAGGTCAGTCAGTGAAAGATTCTGTCCGATCTGAACTCCTGGATAGGACGACAGTGCATTTTCAAGCACCCAATCGACGCAATAAATGAACAGAGTCGGAGAGAGGACACACCCTTGTTTTACTCCGAACTCAACCAGGAATTCGTCAGTTTCTAGACTCGAACTCGGCTCACTGACGCGTCATAGTATGCATTCATCAGTTCAACAAACTTCAGCGGCATTCCGTCATTCTCTAGGATCTTCCAAAGTTTCTGGCGAGTGACAGAGTCGAAGGCGGCAATGAAGTCCAGGAACATCAAGATCAGGGGTAGATTGTACCTTTCAAACTGCTGGATAATGAGGCGAAAACGAAGATATTATCAGTACAGCCTCTACCTGGCCGAAAGCTGGCTTGATTTCCTTGGGTTCTGTCCTCCCTTACCACTTTGAAGCGGTTCAAGAGTAAGATCATGAATACTTTGACGACAATGTCGATACGACTTATTCTATGGTGATTTCTCCAGTTGGTTTTATCTCTTTTTTTATAGAAAGGGAGACTGACTAATGTCTCCCAATCTTTTAGGAAAAAATTCGACTTCAAAACTTCTCCGAGAACGCCCTGGACCTGTTCAGCAGTGACCATAGGGCATTGTTTGTACACTTCCGGGGGAGGCCGTCTTCACCTGGGGCTTTGTGGTTCTTCAGGGTCTTGATCGCTTTTAGTATTTCAGCTCTGGTCGGTGTATCCAGCTCGACGTCGCAGGGTTCTTTAGAAACGGCAGGTGGGAAAGCATCAGAAGCGGATGATGAGGATGGGTTTAGGAGGATCTGAAAGTGATCCTTCCATCTTGCTAAGCGCTCCTTCTGACAACTGATGATTTTTCCTGATCTGTCTTTGACTATTTCTGAGACAGCAGCTTTCTTACCAACGGACTCTTTCAGGATCTGGTAAAGCTTGCGGGTATCATGTGAGCGTGCTGCTTTCTCTAACGACACGGTAGCATCTTCCCACATTTGGCGGCTGTCCAGACGAACAGAGCGTTTTACCTGTCTCGCAGCTCTTTTGTTTCTTCTTTAGGGCCGCTCATCTTTTGTCTTTGCTCATCGACTATTGACAGGGTCGTAGCGATAATCCAGTGCTGTCGTTTGATTTTTGCTCGGCCTAGAATCTCATCAGCAGTCTCTGTCATCACTGTTTTAAAGGTCTCCCATCTCTTCTCGGGGGTTAGGTTTTCATCAGAACTTAGGGCGTCAAATCGGTTAGTCAGTTCCAAATTGAGGGCCTGCCGAACTTCTTTGTCTTGGAGCTTACCAATGTCGAATCCGGCCTTGGGCTTGTTTTTTCTCTGAGTTGCAAGACGTAGCCAAATTTTTGCAGCAACAAGCCTTTGGTCAGACCCAGACTGCGAGCCTGTGTCCGCGCTGTTGTAAGAGCGAGAGTCCTGTACGGAGCTTCTCTAGCGCTGGCGTGCGAGAATGAAGTCTATTTGAGCCTTAGTGACACCGTCATTTGAATGCCAAGTTAAAAGGTGGCTAGGTTTGTGCTGAAATATGGTATTGGTGACAACAAGGTGGTTCATCAAGGCGTAGTTTAACAGCCTTTGCCCATTCTCGCATCTATGACCTTGTCCAAATTTTCCCAGGACTTGTCTTGTGGTTTGGTCAGACGGACCAACTCTTGCGTTGAAGTCTCCAGCAACAATCAAGTAATCACGTGCGGCAACAAAAGAAGACAGCTGCTGCAGCTCGCCATAGAAATCATCCTTGGTCGTATCAGCAGCGTCACGGGTGGGGGCATAGGTAGAAATTATCGATATATTTGCTGGGTTTTCTTTTAGTCTGATTCTGGCAAGTCTACAGGAGACTGGTTCCCATTCTAGGAGAGCATTTCTGGTTCTTTTGTTCATGATTAAATCAACTCCGTGGAGTCCCGAATTATCCTCTACTCCGGAGTAGAAAAAATGGACTTGATGTAGCGTTTCAGGAGCTGTAATAACTATGGAGCCAGAACCTGAAATTCTGGTCTCGGATATGCAAAGTATGTCTATATTGTACTTCTCCATCTCATGGACAAGAAAAACTTGCGTGGCTTCTTGTTTGACGGATCTTACATTCCAGCATCCCACCATTATTCTAGATTTTGCCTGTTTAATGACTGTAGTGGGTTTTCCTAGATTTATGGCATAAAAAGGATTTTTCGACTTCGCCGCCATATTCGAAGTCGCGTTGCCTACCGGGAACGCCGTAGTATGGTTGGCTTGTTTATTTCTCGACACCCGCGCCAATACGGGGGCCGCGTCGCTTGCCAGGGACGCCGTAGCCGTTACAACTTTTCTTCTAGGTCTCACATCCATTGATGTTTCTTGGGAATAGAGTTGGCCGCAAGGTCCCCAGTCTTGCGGGTCACCCAGAGCGCGTTGGCCACCAAATGGCTCGGCGTGGAGCTCAGTGGTGTTTACACCCTTCCACCGCTTTGAGGTGCGCTGACGGATTTCCTCTGCTGCCCAGGGACGGAAGATCGAGCCTCATTGCCTGTAACTACCATCACTGCCATGGAGGTATACAAGCTTAGCTTGACCTTTGATTCCCACCTGGAATCAGCAAGGGCTTCAGGAAGATGCAGCTAGACGGCATTATAGTAAAATATTGTACTGGCATGTTAATAAATTGAGAGGTAGTAGTCAATCCGGACATGTCCCAGTTAAAGATAGGAACGGGGTCATGATTAGTGACAATGAAAGGATTAAATAGAGATGGGCAGAACATTTTGAGAATTTGCTAAAACGGGATAGAGTTGCAGGAAAGGATATAGAGAAAAATGAAAAAGTTTGTGATACCTTGGATGTGAAGGAATATTTGTTTTTTGAGGAAGAATTAGCGACAGTACTAAAAGGATCGATAATAACAAGGCTCCAGGTACTGATAGTGTGTTAAATGAATTTCTTAAATATGGTGGCTCTGAGGTTAGAAATAAGTTACTGAAGATTATGAACATGATTTTTGAAAAAGGGTAAGTACCTAAAGATTTTAGGAAGACCTTAATTAAGCCACTTTATAAGAAAGGTGATAAGAGTGAGTGTGGTAATTATAGAGGCATTAGTCTGGTCTCTGTAGGTAGCAAATTACTTAGTAATATGACACTTTTTATACTGAGAGATGCTGTAGACAGAGAAGAGCAGCGCCGTTTTAGAAAAGGTAGAGGAGGTGTCGACCAAATGTTTTTTCTTAGGCCAATAATTGAGAAGTGCCTGAGCTATCAAACACCTTTGGTCCGCAGTTTTATAGATTATGAGCCAGCGTTCGATTCTGTTGATAGAAGAGCTTTAGCAAAGGTTTTATCCTTGTATGGTATACCAGAGAAATATATTAAAATGATTAGTGCTATGTACGAGAATAACACTGCTGCGGTTAAGGTAGGAAATGAGATTGGCAGCTGGTTTTGTATTAGATCAGGAGTTAAGCAGGGTTATATTCTATCCCCCGTTATATGTATTATTTTGACGGACTTTGTCTTAAGGAGCATAGGACTGGGAATGGGACACCACAGAATCAAATGGGGAGAGAAAAAGTATTATTGACTTAGATTATGCTGATGATTGTAGCATCCTAGATGAAAATGTGTGAGCAAAATGAATGAACTTTTAAAAATTTTGCGAGTTCAGGGTGCTAGAATAGGTTTGAAAATTAATGTTAAGAATACTAAGACACTAAGGCTAGGAATATGTGAAGATGAAAAGGTGGTGTTGGGTAACGAAAAGATTGATCTGGTGGGCAGCTTCACTTACCTTGGTAGTATTATTAGTAAAGACGGTGGGAGCAATAAAGATGTTAAAAGTAGAATAGCCAAGGCTCAGGATGTTTTTTCACAGTTAAAAAAAGTTTGTAAGAATAGGAAGATAAGTCTGCAAACTAATATTAGAACCGGCAAACCGGCTGACTGACCGTATTTCAAACAGTAGGTTGTACGAAAAATGTGGTTCAATACCGCTTTCTAGGGCTATAATGAAAGGAAAGTTGAGATGGCTAGGGCCCGTTATGCAGATGAAGAATGAAAGATTTCCGAAGATTGTTCTTTTCGGCCAACCGTCTAGGGCTAAACGGAAAGCAGGTCGTCCTCGTCTGGGATGGGAAGATGTCATAAAGAAATATTTAAAGGAAATGGGAACCTCCTGGGAGGGTGTAAAAAGGGAGGTTTTGGATAAATTGTGATGGAGGAGGATCGTGCGTAGCTGTGTTGGCCTAAGGCTGCTTGATGCTGCGGTGAGTTGTTGATAGTAGTAGTAGTTGTAGACTTGGGTTACAGAAAACTTTAAAAACGCAACACAACAATTTATCTGCACGGGTTTTTACTTTTGTACAAGTCAGGCAGAAATTTCGTGAGGGGTGGGGGGGGGGGGGTCAAACCGGGTAACCCTCCAGCCCCGCTGGATAGGGCCCTGATTTGAGCATATCCTTTCAAATACTCATCTTTATAATTTATTTGTCTACGTGTAGGTTACCATTATTAACTATGAGAAAATCGTTCAAAAAGCCAAAAATTGCTGAATTTGATAGAAAATATAAAAAATCATAGAAAAGGACGTGACAAACTGTAAATTTCAGGGGAAAGACTGTCCTCTTCACATACTTAGGCCTAAGTGCCTGCTTGATATGCAATATTTCTTATATTCAGGACCATATCCAGGGGGTTCGGGGGTTTGACCCCCCCCCCCCCCGAAATGTTTGTCCGAGTCGTAAAAGCATAACAAAAATGATTGTAAACAAATTTTTGATGCATTTTTAAAGTTTTTTTGTACCCCCCCTCCGAAAAAAATCCTGGATACGGGCTTGCTTATCTTCCATTTGTCGCTTTCTTTACCTTTACACTGTTACAAATTTAACTTGTGGAATCTACCATAAATGATGACCATAAATTTTATGGACCATTAGCAAAACCTCTCACTTAAAGTTGTGTAGCAGTAATTGTGCAAAAGCTAAATTAGGTGAAAAGAAATAAAAAAATTGTGAAGGTACAATTAAAAATAGCAAAAAGTAAGATAATTGTATTATGCTCTTTGCAAGCAAAAAGCCAAATGACATTGAAATTACAATCTATTGAATCTTAGATGGCAAATACTAAAAACTGTAAGCGATTTACTGTTTTAACTACCGCAATATATCTCATTTTTAAATTATGAGAAGTTTACTCCAAGAATTTACCGAACATTAATTCAAAAATTAGTAATTTTATTATATGGTTGAAGTCTTGATATATTTTAGAAGGTATTAATTATATAATAGCGATGTAAAGGTTAGTTTATGGCTGCAATTATAAACTTTTGAACAGGAATAAAACGTAAAATACTGTAAATAAGAATTTTCAGAATTATGCTTTACATTAATTAAATTCTGTCTCTTTGCTATTTAAGTCATTTTTCACTTCTAAGTGTGATATTTGGTACGTTTTGAGTGTCTTAAATAAAATTGTTAGAGAAAGGAATGAATTTTTGGAGGAGTGGAGAATTCAATGTTTAAGAATAAGATTGGATATTAATGTTGAGAAAACTAAGTCGCTTAGACTAGGAATAAATGAGTGTGAAAAGGTTATGTTTGGTAACAAGAACATCAATTATTGGTAAAGATGGTGGATGTAGTAAAGATGTGATAAGTAGAATAGCCAAGGCGCAGGGGGTGTTTAGCAATTGAAATCCTGGATATGGCCCTGGTCTTAGGTAATCGTTTGACTGACCGTATACCAAACTATATGCTGTACGAAAAGGGTGTTCAGTTCCTCTTTCTAGGGCTATAATGGAAGAAAGCTTAAGATGGCTAGGCCATATTTTGTGGACTTGGCCCTGCAGTGAGTTGTGCGCACATAATTTTGAGATAATATTTCAGGGAGGGGGGGGGTCCAAAATAAATACAGAAGTCTACGAGGGTCATACACGAGGGCTGCAAGCTTGAGATGTCAAGACTAGCTTGCGCGTTATTAACAGCCTGAACTAGCAGAAGAAAGCAACAAAACCCAAATGGCAAAATTTATAAATTTGCGCATTTATGATCAAATTTATGTTATATCAAGCGCTCTACAAAGGCACAGATTCTGTTTTTTCGCTATTATTCATTTTTGAAAAATCATTGCAATAAATCAAAGATTGCATATGCACTTTTGACGCTCTATTGGGAGGTAAAATAAATATTTAGATTATGGTCTAAAAAAAAATATAAAAATGTATTTAAAAAATTTAATTGCTAAGCTATCCATCGGCGGGCCATGATTTACGCATAGGCCTACTAGGCCCGTGCCTAGGTGCGCACATTGCCGAGGGGCGCAAAACACACTGAGCGATTTTATTTCCTTAACAAAAACTGGACTGATCTGATGTGTCGTCAAAGTGTAAGGTGTACTTTGCCGTTGTGCTGCCTATTCACAGAAAAATTATTTTAAAACAACACAGGAATTCTGTAGCCGCTTATAAACTGTTTGATGTCTCCCAAGAGTGGCAGCTAAGAGATCGGTATTACCTCTCTCTTGAATTTCTTTTGGTGCATCACTCATCGGTTGCCTTCTGTTCATGGCTTCCACTATTCCCGAATTTTAAGGGATTTCCTTATGATTCCCTGTGTATCCCCGAAAAAATTGCTTGGGCCTACGGGCGCCAAAACGCTTGGGCCCAGGAGTGCCAAAGATTTAAATCCGGCCTTGTTTATGGGACATTAAAACAGAAAAAGTTTCATGGAACAAATTTAGGATCTCCTTGTAAAAAAAAAAAAGTTTACCTACTGACGGATCTCACGTAAAGCGTTGTGATAGCCAACTTTAATGTTTTACGTGTTGACAGCATACAGGCACCATGAACATAGCCTCTAGTTCTGAAATAATTAAAACATTTTCTTGAACGATGATTCATATTTACATCTTCTTTCAGTGAAAAAAAATCTTTTATATTGAATCACGACTCAGCAATTACTCTTGGATTCCAGCTTTCATTTTTTAATTGCAGTGTTGCGCTGTAGCTAGTTATTATTTTTAATTAATAATTTCAGGACGGCATTGTGAAGCTGAAATTGACGAATGTCAAAGCAACCCGTGCAAAAACGGAGGACAGTGTATTGATACAATCAACGGATTTAGGTGTATATGCCCCGTGGGATGGAATGGACCTGTCTGTGAGGTAATTGATATGTTTTTTTCTTATATTAGGATTTGGGTAAAATTCACGTTTAGCTACTTTTTGCTATCTTGTAAAGGGGTTGCGTTAGGAAAATGAAACTTTCAGTAATGCATCCAGGGCCAAAAACATACTCTGGGAAGGTATTATCAAGCTTCCATGTTAACCCTCTTCTGATTTCTAAGTCTTAGAAATTTGCCTACTTGACAGGTCTATTATAGCCTACCGATTGAAATTTTAACAAAACAATGTTTTACCTTAATGTTCATTAATGAGTTTCTTTTTCTCTGGTTTTAGTTCTGAAAATGCAATTCCTGTTATTTGAATCAAATTTTAACTGATATCAATTTTTTTTTTTCTAAAATTAGGAAATGTATTTGCAGATCTTTGAAACCTCATAAATTGGGATTCAGCAAAGCTGTGAAACTGAAAACAGTTTTCTTGTACTTCATTTAAGTAGAAGATCTGTTTTGCAAGGTTTCGCTTTCATAACACAATGATTTTTTAAGGCCATCAAAGGTCACACTGCCCTCTAGAGGGACAAGGAGTGGAGGTTGGTACTTCAAAATACCTTCCCAAGATATACTTTAGTCTGTAGACCCATCCCTGAAAGTTCCATTCTCCTAACCTTACCCCTTCCCAAGGTGTAAAAGTTTTCCTATGCCCTTTCTTCAAATTTTCCGTCAGTCACAATTGAATTAAACCGTATGGAAAGACTGCCATTATTTTCAAGAATAGTTTTGTTCAAGACTCATTCTGGCACTTACCACTCAGCCGACTTTACTTTGAAAATGAAACGCATTGTTTGAACACAATAGCTGTAATCTGGTAAAGAGGGAACAACGATCAAAAATTCCAACGGCCATGCTTACTCACAGCTAAGCACCAGCAAATAGTAAGAACTGAGGAGGATTAGTCCGAAGGGTACTTATCTGTTATAGCGCCTATATTAAGTTCTTCATCCATCGACGCACTGTAGAACCGGTTTCTTCGATACTTTCTTTCAGCTTAGCGTGAGACAAGACAAAGACGAGTGAATAGATGGGAAATATATAGTTTGCAGGGCCGTCACGTATGGGGGGAGGGGGACCCCCCCCCCTCCAATGTTTTTGGTCACTCGGGAAAAAAAAATAACACTCTGTACAAGTGTTAGTTCATTTAACGCTAATGAACCGGTTTCAAGAAGGTCAAAGAGACTAGCTTCCGCTTCTGCTTTGAAAAGAATTATATTATTAAACAATATGTATTTTTACTTTTCTTCGCACATAAACTATTGTTTTTAGTAGTCTTGATTTCTTTATGTCACTGATGACGGTCACTGCGTTTATGACCAAAATGTTTAGTATTTTTGTGAAATTTTGTGACCATTTGTTAAAATCACTGTCTATTAAAAGGATTTTTATCCTTATTTGAACTTTTATTTTTCATCATGGTTGCAGCGGTAGCTACAACCTAGTAAAGGACGAACGCGTCCCATAGTGACCAAAACAAATGGCCTGAAACCCCTAAAAATGGTGCCGGATTGAAACAAAAAGTACACCAGTGGAATCGCCTTGGAAAAAAATCCTATACAGGAAATCTACAGTCCCTTGGCTTGAACAACGAGGAGAATCACTTAACTTGAACATATTTACAAAACCGGAAAAAGTACACACGGATATGCTTTTTGTCACTTTTAGTTAATATCTTAGAAAATGAAATGATATATGGAGCTGAAGTTCTTAAGTTTACCTATAACTGTTTGTACTTATAATCATTGAATTGAAATTGCTTTTAGTACCAAATAGCACTTCTTTTCTGTTTTTACTTTTAGGTGGATGTGGATTTTTGCAATCCTAACCCTTGTATGAATGATGCTCCGTGCTTTCCCCTTGAAAAGGCATACCACTGCTTGTGTTTGGCAGGATATGAAGGAAAGAATTGTTCAAAGCAAGTCAAACGCATCGAAGGTAAGAAACTTGAAAAATTTATACTATCATCTAGGGATATTTCATTTCCTTGAAATATCTAGCGATATTTCATTTCCTTTTTAAAGCTCCACTTTGCATAAGGGATGCCATGTGAATGGTAATGGGGTACTGCTTTTCATAGTTCGTTAGGAACAGAGACAAATAAAAATACAGTCTTAAAAAGTTCTCTTCTTTTCAATACTCCATTACACATTCGGCATTCCATGTTAAAGGGAGGTGGGCATGTCTTTCCATAAGGAATGAAAGAAAGCCTTAGAAAGAAAATTGTTGTAATATTTAGGCCTTCTGAGTCATTAGATTCATTGCGCTAAATACTGGTTTTGGATAGACATCAGCGAAATTCTGTCTTCAGCTAAAGTAGATTTCAACACTTTTAAATTATCCTCCTTAAGGATTAAATTTACTTGAAGTGGTACAGGGAAATGTAGGACAAATCTTCGATTTTTTTTTTTTTGATCATCAAATGTACCTTGCCCCTCTCTCTGGGTTTTCATTATGTTTTATCTTATTTATTTTAGTCTTCAATAAACAGACAGCAGGATTTTATATCGAATATTACTACTGCTATCTTTATACAAACGAATAAAAACCGAACTAACTTTAGTTTGCCGAAATCACTAATATCAGGGGGAGGAGCTGAGTCAGGTAGGTTATCAATTCAAAGGGATTAGGGATGTAGGGAAAATGTAAAAATTAGAATGATCAAGGCCCGGGGTGTTGTTTCACAATTTAAAAAGATTTGGAAGGTAAGTCTGTGAATTAAAGCTGGAATATTGGAAGCTACAGTGATCACAATGGTCAAGTAGAGTGCTGAAGCGAGGGCGCTTCGGAAGACGGAAGAGGATTTGTAAGATGTTTTCCAGGAATTTTTTACGGATAGTTTTGTGTAGCTGTTTGACCGACCGTAGGTCAAACAACCAGCTGCAGGAAAAATATGGTTCCATTCTGCTTTCTATGGCAACAATAACATAACGATTGAGAAGGCTAGGACACGTTTTGCGGATGTAGGAAAATAAACTGCCGAAGACTGTTCTTTTCGGCCATCCAACTGGAGCCAGTCGTCCCCTAATGGGCTGGAAAGAGGTAATAAGGAGAAATTTAAAGGACATTGGTTTGAATAGATTTTTAAAGGAATAGAATTTAAACTAGGTGAGGCTTTGAATAGATTGGGATGGAGGAAGAGCGTGCACAGCTGTGTTGGTGTCAGGCGCCTTGGTGCTGCAGTGAGTTGTTAGTAGTAGTAGTACTATATTGACACTTAGGGTATTACCTAAGCATTGCTTTAAAATTCCAAAATTTCCATAAAATATCTACGAGGCCACTATAGAAGAATCTTAGGAAATCTCTTTGTTTCAATTTTAGATCCAAAGTGTGTTTCAATTGGCCGTGGATATAAACCAGGAGATTTGTGGAAAGATTCGTGTAATACCTGTTACTGTACCAAAAAACTACAAACACGGTGCAGTAATTTGGTGTGCGCCGAAGGATGTCAGGATGTTGCTAAGAGGCACAATGGATCAATAAGGAGCTGTGACACAAGTCAAGTATGAATTTCTATTTTAAATCCAGTGATCTAGTCTAGGTCAAATATCACGATGGAAATATTCGATCAGCGAGATCAGCTTTTCAAACTCAATCAGAAATTAAATATGGGGACATTTTTAAAATAAAGTTTCTGCCTCATGTATCATTATAATGTAGATAAAAGTGTTATGGGAGAGACAGCTAGACGTTTTTCCATCCGACTTCCACAACTAGTGGAAGTCGCATTCAAAGAAAAAAATACGAATTTTCGGAAAATATGATAGAAAATGATGTTTTTTTTAGCAGTCTTGATCCCCAAGGATCATTCTGAATAATAGTCCTGCCCCCTTCCAAGAAATATCAAAATATTTATTCAAGTCAAATATGTGATTGTTCTTTGCGTTTATAAATGGATTATTAACTTTTAAAGTCTTGTTTATCAATAGCATAAATATCTCTCGTTCCCTCCGAAGGTTTAATGTATCCAAAAGTCACCTCATCAAAAAATAAAATCATTTGGGGGCGTGGCTCCACTTCACCTCTTTTAAAAAGAATTTATGGTATTGATTTGCCTCGGAGAACTCCGTTGTATATTTTTATGTCAGAAAATTAGCCTATTTCGTACTGTTATTTTTTTTTTCAAGAAAGTTTATAATGAATGAATGTTGCTTATGCACTTTTGTTCATTTTGCCTGACATTTCACACCTACTTAAGATTTCCATACAAAATGTAGACCTTCAGTGTCATACTTTTCAGCCCTATTTCGGAGTTCATTTTTCTTGGATGTATTCTTAAAATACTATCAAACTAATATGGGTACTGTATTGTAAATAGAAAATTGTTAAGCATTTTATTTTCTTCAACTATAATATTTGGAATTGGCATAGGTGGGAGGGGGTGCAAATGGTGAAGGACCAATTTTAGTGAGACCATAACACACAGGATAAAATAGCTTGTATTTAAAAATCTATTTGTCCAAATAATACAATTATTTTTTTCCAGCTTTGCACATCTCCAACACCTTGCCTCCGCGAGCCTTGTCGACCCCAGCCTGGTTGCAAGCCTCCACGCTCCCTTACTCTCTCCCTCAACCAGCAGACAGCTTGCAGTGTTTTGCACAATAGCAGTGTATATTGTGCTCAATTAGAATTAGACATGGTCAGACACAAAATCCCAGTTGGGACGACTTTGTCAAGCTTGTGCCGTCAAATCCGAAGTGCTTTGGGTGAAGAATTGGCCAAAGCGGACATTGGAACAGCGTTAGCTCCAGTTACTGTTTTATGCACTCTACAAAATGATGATAAAGACATAATAGTTGTGCGAATGGTAAATATCATCTCTAAGTATTTAGTAGCTACAATAAAAGTGTTTTGTTTCTCCTATATTTGAAAGTAAATAGCCAGGAAGGAGGGGAGGCATTGGGTTTTTAATCTCTCTTTTAGAATGCAAAAAAAAATGCAAAATGTTGCAATATTCCTAAAATACAATACTTTTTTGGCACAGAACAATCCTCAATTCACTCCCCTTCTTTTATATATTTTGTTGGTTCACCCCCTTAGAGTGTTCTGGCTCGGTGAATAGGTAGATCTGAATCCAATAACATAAGTTTCTTGTCTGTTTTGTGCACGTTACATTTGTAAGCTTTTCGCAAGATCACTTGTCTCACAAGAAATATAAACCTCAATACTGGGAAATATAGTCTCCTATCGCTTCATATAATTCGTCTTTTTATTTTCTTCCTAATTTTATCCTCCTGAAGTAAATTCATGTGCATGTACCCCTTAAAGGGGGTGAATAAAAAGACAGTACTACTATGTTATAGAGATAATCTGCACCCCCCCCCCCAAAAAAAAAAAAAACAACTATCAGGCCAATAGAAGATAGGTATTATAGACCCTTACGCTACCATCGGCAGATGCATTGAATTTTATGATAAAGAAATCAAAAGCCACCTATGGTGTTCCCTTTTAAAACAGTAAATGTATTGCGTAATTATTTGGTTAATTATTGTTCTTGTGTGCTTATTTTTATTAATTTTAGTTTTTTTCTATTTGTCATTTTCTGTCTTTTTCTTTTCTTTTTTTTCTTCTCTTATGCTCCATTTGTTGTTTTGTTTCCAACGGGCCATTGATAAATTCAATTCAATTTCTCATTTTCAGATGGAAAGTCCAGATGAACGTGAGTATATTTCTCATGTAAATTTGTATACAGACATATTGGCTGAAATAATTGATTCTGAAACTAAACATGATGTAAGCAGACTTCTTAGTATTCATAAATCAAGGAATCCTGAAGCATTGGATGATATAAAAACAACAGGTGAGGATTATATTAATCTGCTTTATTTTGTCTATTTCGTATAATGAGGAACGTGCGTTGAGAGAGGCCTAGTTTGGGCTCATCAAATTCTTATGTTTTTTTTAAATTTTTACAATCATTTTCTTACAATTCACCAGCTGAATGAAAATACATACCCCCTCACCGAAATGAATTCTTACATAAGTTCCTGAGCACCTTCATAATTGTTAAAAAGTGATCCTTATTTTCGTGGTACACGACACTCAATAATAATTAAAAAATAGAAAAGATTTATATAATATTTTCAAGTACCTTTGTATACGTATGCAATTATCATCCAATATACAGCATTGTATAATAGCGGAGCACTCAATAAACCCTTTTATCTTTGTCGACGCCATCTATAAATCGAAATGATCGTCTTGATAGAGTATTGGGCCTTTTCTGTTGTTTTTTTTAATCAATAATGTTGACAAACAATGGCAAGAACAGATATTTTGTTTTTTCTTATCAATAATTGTGGATAAACAATACTTTTTGCAAGAGAATGAATTTTTGTTATTATCGGATAAAAATTGGCAATATTTTCAAAGTCAGTTGCACACTGTTTTATTATTTTCTACTTGACTCATGTTTGCTCTGGTAATTTCCGCTGTATATGCAGCTTTTTATTGTTTGATCAAAGTTTCAGTTTTATAACAACAGGTTTGTCCAGTTCCCTTTAAAGGGAAAAGGGATTGACAATCTAAAAAGCTATCTTTTCGTGTCTCACCTTAAGCAAGAGATCGAGCTAATAATAAATACAATAACCTTTATGGCAAAGTAGCTGTTTTTTCTCTTCTACATTTGTAAGAACAAGGCCTATTGTGAAACACCTGTGAAAAGCAATGGATTTTCTCAGGCTTATAGCCATGGAGTAAACCATTTTCAATGGTTTCATGAGTTGGCAGAATTGTTTCCTTAAGAAAAAAGACATTTTTTCTGTATTTGTGATATACCTTAAATCATGAAAATTTCTGAAGTATATCGTGTTTTTGGAGTTTGATTTTACAAACGACATCGAAATAGAGATGTGACATTTTGATTACCAGCTAGTTGCTCTTAATTTTCAAGCTCAGTAAGAAGTCTAATTTTTCTTGGAATTTTTTTTTTTGAAGTCTAAATTAACTTAAATATATTATTTAAAAATAATCTTTACGCCTGGCTGTTAAATAATCAATTACGTCTTTTAAAAGGTGGATAAAAAGAGCGAAAAGGACAAATCAGTGCTGCACAGGCAGGATTTTCTCGGGTTATTTAAATGGGGGACTGAAAACCGCCGGAGAAGCGTTCTCAATCGTGGTGCGAGGGTGAACTTTTCATTTCAATTGTATGGCCATTTTGTGGATTTTTTTAATTTTTTTTTAGAAATTACCGTAAATATGCTTTGACAATAAAATTTTACTATTAAGATAAACGGAAAAAAAAGTTACCATTCCTAAATCAGCATTAAACGGCAGTTTTTTTTTCAAACTAGACATTTATTTTTTACGAAACACGTTTTTAAATTTCCGATGACTGAGCTGGGATTCGCTCTTTTCTAGGTTATCCCTAGGGGAAGGGGGGGCTATGACACAGGCGTTGCACATCATCATTCATTCACGTCGTCATATAAGAATAATTTTATTCATAAATGCATAAAAAAGCAACAACAAATTAATCCTCGAAAAGGCTCACTGCCTTGCAAATGTAGAGAATAGAAAGATAACTTAAAATTTACTGAGAAGTCACCAAAGAAACAGAAAAAAAATGAAAGAATAATGCTCATTGAAGAATAATGAATAAGGAGCAATTGATTGATTAAGCAAACTATAAAAATAGCAACAAAAACTAAGATGAAAAACTGCAAAAACTTGAAAATAAAACATATAATCAACACCAAATTTGCGTATTAATTTTACTTTTATTTGGTTAAATGACTTTCTCGAGCGTTGTTTAATTTTATTTACGAATTTTTTATTAGTAATAAATATACATAACTTACCAATTAACTTACGTAACGAATTTCTATATTCATATATTTTTAATACGTATATTAGGGGGTTCGTCCCCTAGTCAATACCTCGCTCTTTGCGCTAGAGTTCAAATTTTGTTCCAATTCTTCAAAAATGACCTCTTAATCACAAAGGCTGTTAATTAGAATAAATAGCTCTTATGAAAGTACTAAAAAAATCTTTAGAGTAATGAGCGAGGCATTGACTAGGGGATGAACCCTATCATATACGTAATATTTTCGGTCTTTTTTTATTTTTGATGATACTCCATGCTTTCAGTTGAAAAACTTGTTTTTTTTTATAGAATTTCTGATCTTTTTTCTAAATAATGCTTGGAAATCTGGCGCCCCCTTCATAGCAATTTCCCTTCTGCCAAATGAAAACTTCCTCCATGGAAAGATCCTTCCACATAACCACCGACCCATCCCCCCCCACTACCAAAAAAAAATCCCCCTGAAAACATCTGTATACTTCCCAATAACCAATACTATATGTTAACATTGGGTAAAGTTCATAACTTTCAGCCCTCCCCCCGGGGACTTTCGCGGATTAAGTCATACTAAAAGACATAGTTAACATATTTTCGACCATGCTGAACAAAATGGCTATCTCAAAATTTTGATCGGGTGACTTTGGGAAAAAAATGAGCGTGGGAGGGGGCCTAGGTGCCCTCCATTTTTTTGCGTCACTTAAAAAGGGTACTAAAACTTTTATTTTCCGTTCCAATGAGCCCTCCCACGATATTCTAGGACAACTGGGTCGATACGATCACCCCTGGGAATAAAAAGAAAAGAAAAAAAAGCAAAAAACAAAAGCAATAAACACGCATCCGTGATCTTTCTTCTGGCAACAAATACAAAATTCCACATTTTTACAGATAGGAGCTTGAAACCTCTACAGCAGGGTTCTCCGATACTCTGAATCTGATGGTGTGATTTCCATTAAGGTTATAACTTTAAGGGGGGTCTTTCCTCCTTTTTTCGAAAATCAGCCAAATTTTCTCAGGCACGCAACAATGATGAGTAGGACTAAACTTAATGAAACTTATATATTTGAAATCAGCATTAAAAGCTGATTCTTTTGATGTATCTATTGGTATCAAAATCCCTTTTTTTAGAGTTTTGGTTACTATTGAGCCGGGTCGCTCCTTACTTTCAGTTCGGTACCACGAACTGTTTGATAGAAACAAGGATGCTTTTGTTGCATGCCTTCAACGATGAAAGTTGAATACAATAAAATTTGATCGCTTGCAAAGATAGCCACACACACAAAAAAAGAAATTGCATAACAATGGTGTCCTTTTTCCATTCCAGTGAGAAAATCATATTTCAAACACAAAAAAAACAAGCAAATGACAAGGACTAAGGACTTAGTCCTTGCTTCAAGGACTAAGGGGCTATTAACTATTTGATATAATTGTTCATTACAAAATATTCGCCCACGTTAAAGTTGGATGTTTTTTTAATTATCAGATGATGTGAATCCCAGCCACCAAACCAAAATTCAAAGCTCATCAAAATCAATATTTATTATCTTTGCCCATATAAAGTATTTATTTATGTCTTCATTTATTTAGTTCTTTCAATTACCACCAAAACGTAATGAACTTTTCACCTTTTCAAAGACATAATTGAAAAATGAAGCTTTTCTCTAAGGAGTCTTTAGAGGATGCTTTCGTGGCAAGTAAATACTTCTGGGATTGAAGAAACGACTTTTACATTAATCAAAGGTAGTTGAAAAGCGATATATTTTAGTTCTTAATTTTGTATAATTTTTTTTTTAATCCAGACAATTACCACGTTTCTTTTTTACAGGAGAACCTTACTTGATTGCATTGATATGTTCGATTATTCTGATATTCGTCCTAATTGGAGCTCTGGCATTTCTTTGGACACAAAATCACTGTAGGCGCCCCCCACCACAAACTTATCCTCAAGCGCAAACATTACAAATAATGGAAAAATCGAACAATCTCGAAAATGAAGAAAAAATAAGAGGCTCAAGGAACAGACCTGAGCGAGTGGAAAATAAAATTATGAATGAAGTGTCAGAGCAATGCATTTCAATCTGCGAAATACCTCCAATTTTACCTCCAAAGAAGGTTGGGGAATTTAGTAAAGCAAGCAATTTGGAAGTGAGGAATAATGATGCACTTTGCTCTTTAAACAAACCCAATAAATGTCTAGATAAAGAAACAAAGTTTCATATTGATGTAAATAGAACTTGTGTGAGTTACAGGGAAAAACCTCCAAGGGAGCTAATTGTATGATATGTGAAACCAGTGATACTCAGTCTAGAAATATAAAATTATATATTCTTATCTTTACATTTTTTGTTTCTGTGCATGTATTTTTATGATTTTCGAAAAACTACTTGTGATAATGAACGCTTTGAATAAATAAACGATTTCTTTTTTATTTGTAATTCTTATGTTTTTAAAACTGTGGTAGATCAATACACATGCCAGGTAAAGAGGTATCTCAGCTGCAGTAGTTCAAAGGGCTTGTATGAACCCCCCTCCCCGAAATGTTTTTTTGACTCGTAAAAAGGTAACAAAAATGGATATAAACAAATTTTGTATGCGTTTTTCAGTTTTTTTTTGGTGTAAAACCCCGCCCGAAAAAAAAATCTTTGAGTAAAACCCCCTCCGAAAAAAAAAATCCTGTGTACGGCCTTGTCCTCTTCTATAAGGTTTTGCGGTGTAGCATAACGCCTTCTGAATTTTTACAGCTGCGCTGAAACTCAGTGTCCGAAAATACTGCTAGTTTTGGTGATTTGCTAGTTTTGGAACTTATGATACGACGAACATCATGTGATCTGAGTGATAGATCACATGAAAACAAAAGAAATGTAAAGAAAGTGGAGAAAGTATTGAAATATGAACTAAGGAGGTGTGAAGTGGAGGCCATGGATAAAATTGCCGAGGATTTAGAAGATGCAGCTAGACGGCATAATAGTAAAATATTGTACTGGCACGTTAACAAATTGAGAGGTAGTAGTCAATCCGGACTTCTCCCAGTTAAAGATAGGAATGGGGTGGCAATTAGCGATAAGACAAAAGCTAAAGCAAGATGGGCCGAACATTTTGAGAATTTGCTTAACCGAGATAGAGTTGCAGGAAAAAATATAGAGGAAAATGAAAAAGTTTGTGATACCTTGGATGTGAATGAAGATTTGTTTTGTGAGGAGGAATTAGAAACAGTACTAAAAGGATTAAAGAATAATAAGGCTCCATGTGCTGATAGGGTAGTAAATGAGTTTCTTAAATATGGTGGCTCTGAGGTTAGAAATAAGTTATGAGAGATTATGAATATGATTTTTGAAAAAGGGGAAGTACCTAATGATTTTAGGAAAACCTTAATTAAGCCACTTTATAAGAAAGGTGATAAAAGTGAGTGTGGTAATTATCGAGGCATTAGTCTGGTCTCTGTAGGTAGCAAATTGCTTAGTAATATGATACTTTTTAGACTGAGAGATGCCGTAGACAAAGTTTTAAGAGAAGAGCAGTGCTGTTTTAGAAAAGGTAGAGGATGTGTTGAACAAATTTTCACTCTTAGGTTAATAATTGAGAAGTGCCTAAGTTTTCAAACTCCTTTGGTCCTTAGTTTTATAGATTATGGGCAAGCGTTCAATTCTGTTGATAGAGGAGCCTTGGTAAAGGTTTTATCCTTGTATGGTATACCAGACAAATACATAAAAGTGATTAGTGCTATGTACGAGAATAACATCGCTGCGGTTAAGGTAGGAAATGAGGTTAGCAGCTGGTTTTGTATTAAATCAGGAGTTAAGCAGGGTTGTGTTCTATCCCCCTTTATATGGATTATTTTGATGGACTTTGTTTTAAGGAGCACAGGAAAGGCAATGGGAGACCACGGAATCAAATGGGGAGGAAAAAGTCTCCTGGACTTGGATTATGCTGATGATTTAAGCATCCTAGATGAAAGTGTGAGCAAAATGAATGAAGTTTTAGAGGTTTTGCGAGTTCAGGGTGCTAGTATTGGTTTGAAAATTAATGTTAGGAAGACCAAGTCACTAAGGCTAGGAATAAGTGAAGATGAAAAGGTGACGTTGGGTAATGAAAAGATTGATCAGGTGGGCAGTTTCACTTACCTTGGTAGTATTATTAGTAAAGATGGTGGGAGCAGTGAAGATGTTAAAAATAGAATAGCCAAGGCTCAGGGTGTTTTTTCACAGTTAAAAAAAGTCTGGAAGAATAGGAAGATAAGTCTGCAAACCAAGATTAGAATCTTAGAAGCTACAGTGATGACAGTGGTCAAATATGGCTCTGAAGCATGGACGCTCCGAAAAGCGGATGAATATTTGCTAGATGTTTTCCAGAGAAATTGCTTAAGGATTGTTCTGGGTACCCGGCTGACTGACCGTATTTCAAACAATAGGCTATACGAAAAATGTGGTTCAATACCACTTTCTAGGTCTATAATGAAAGAAAGGTTGAGGTGGTTAGGGCATGTTGTTCGGATGAAGGATGACAGATTGCCGAAGATTGTTCTTTTCAGCCAACCATCTAGGGCTAAACGGAAAGCAGGTCGTCCCCGTCTGGGTTGGGAGGACGTCATAAAGAAAGATTTAAAGGAAATGGGAACTTCGTGGGCGGGTGTAAAAAGGAGGCTTTGAATAGATTGGGGTGGAGGAGGAGCGTGCGTAGCTGTGTTGGCCTCAGGCGGCTTGGTGCTGCGATGAGTTGTTAGCAGTAGTAGTAGTAGATACGACGAACCTTTCAACTAACTTTAGTTCATTATCGAAAATGACGTAAAGCTTCAAGAAGAAGCAGAAAAGAATAAATTCATTTTAGAACTTAGAACTCTTATTCTTCATAAGATGAAGAAGAGCTATATTAAATCTCCAGCAGGGTCGTATCCAGGATTTTTTTTTCTGTGGGGACGGATAAAAGGATTTTTTTCGGGAGGGGGGATTACAAACAAAAAAAATTATAAAAAAAACAACTGAGAAATAAAAGAAAAGATTAATTCACTCAAACAAACGAACCAGCAATTAAATAAATTGGAGAACTATGTCACATAGTCAAACACTTCAACAACCCCTTAGGTCTCATACTTTGTCCGCGCTGAAGAAGAGAGGCGGTTATTCTTTCGAAATATTCGCTTTGTGTGTTTCTTCAATATTTTCGTTTGGCCTTTAAAAACCTCACTTTTGATCGTTTTCTTTCTTTATGTTATAGCAGGCCAATGCAGTTTAAGAAATTATCTGACAGCCACTTTTTTGGCCGGCTTCCAAGGGAATCTTTTAAATAGAAATTCAGGCTAGTGGATAGAAGACGTTACTACTGTGACAGTTACATCATATTTTGACCCTTGTTTCAGAAGGATGCATACCGATCATCATGGACATGTTCGAAGGAGAATAGCAATCTACACTGATATTTAAATGAACAAGTTGTCATAATGTACTAACTCTCATACACTAAGCAAACTTCAGCGTGCACAGGGAAAAGATTTTATCTGAATAGAGCATGGGAATTTGGTGAAAGTTAGAGACTTACGAAATCGGGGACGGATCTAGAGCAAAATCTTGGGAGGGGGGGGGCAATGTAACAAAGGTGCCAATAATTGACAAATCTATTCTAGAAAAAAGAGTAAAAAGGGAAAAGAACAGGAAAAGAGGGCACTAGAAAAAATCTTGGGGGACCTGGGTCCCCCGCCTCCCTGGATCACCCAGAGCATGAACTGTTTCTTCCACTGGTGGGTCAGCCTTGTCACTGGGCTACCACAATAGAGAGCCCGTAACCCAGAGAAAGATTAATCCTTTGATTTGATGGAAAGAGGCTCCAGCTCCCAAGAAATTCTGCATGAAGTTGCAAAGTAGTTTTTATCTATTCTAGCCACAAACATTCTATCAGAATTTTTTTTCGCAGACAGGTCAGGTTACTAGTGATCAAGGAGGCACACTTGTGCCTCTTTACAGAGGCGACGCACCACAATGTTAAGCAATTTCCGGTCCTAGCGGTCGCAGAGAGACGGCGATGATTGCATTTTGTAGCCTAAGCTCAAACTAAGAAACATGCAAAATTTCACCCCCCTCCGACTTTATCTTCATGGGGGAAAGTGGGCCGGAAGTTTCGACCCTCTCACCACAGCCCCCCTTTAATGTTGTCCGATCGGGCAGAAATTTATAGGATAAACTTTCTTGGGCATCGGAGCTTATCCTCAAAATTTCAGCTCAATCTGATCACTCCTTCCCTGTTTTCCAAGAACCAAATATAGCCACTTAATGTTCATCAATTTTTTTTTGTTAGCCACGCCTACAGGGCACAGTTGGCAACCGGGTGAATGAGGACTCATTCGAACCGGAATTTGACCTGTTAGGGCCTTTTGATATTTTCAGACCGAAAAAATTATCCCCCGAATTTACGTTTACGAAAAACTTCGTTTTTTCCCATAAGAGCCCATGTCAGACGAATGCCGCGAAGAGCTTGCATCGGCATTCGTCTTGGAACTACGTCATTCACTGATGAATGTCAAGAAATTTTAATTACTCAAGTCGATAAAACCTTACATCTCGTCTGATGAAAATTAAAAAAGGTTTTAACAGCATAAAAATAAAGCATTTTAGGGTTGTTGCTTAATCTTTTTTTTTCATTTATAGGTAAGTCTCACTGCTTTGATAACATGCCGTATAGCAGCATGCTCGAAGAAAAGTTGAAAAAAGAAAATCTTACTGTGAATTTGATTTCAGTATTCAGGAGTTAAAAGCGTTTACACAAGAATTTTCCAAAAGCGGGGGGTTTGGGGGCGGCAGCCCCGCAACTTGAACTCCTGACACGATCAGCTAACAGTTAGTCAAGCAATAATAAGTAATAAACTGTACAAAAACGTGCAGAAAATATTTGAAAAAAACTACGTTTTCTAAAGAGTTAAAAAGGCTGAGTCACAAGTTCGAACCTTAAAACGTACAGGGATTAGGAGGTACAGTTGGGGAGGGGGGCTGCCGCCCCCTAACCCCCACTTCCGTATATGAAAGGGGCTGTGCCCTCCTCAACGCCTCGCTCTTTACGCTAAAGTTTGACTTTCTCACAACTCTTTTTTTTAAACAATAAAAACTTTAGCGTAAAGAGCGAGGTGTTGAGGAGGGCACAGCCCCTTTCATATACGGAAGCGGGGGTTTGGGGGCGGCAGCCCCCCAACTGTACCTCCTAATCTCTGTACGTTTTAAGGTTCGAACTTGTGACTCAGCCTCTTTAACTCTTTAGAAAACGTAGTTTTTTTCAAATGATTGGCGAAATAGACTGTCAAGTAAAACCACGGAAACACTCCTTTTTCTAAATTATACAGAAGACACGAGAATTTGTTAATCGTGCTTCAGTGATCTATTTGGAATAGTGGCTACTAATTACTGATCAGGCGTAGGAAAGTTTTCTCTTAAAGTAAAGTTTTGAGATTTGCGTCGTCACTGAAACTTTCAGAATGCCTTAGAAAACCCGTAGATTTTTTTATCCTACGTAAATTATGTATTTAGAATACTGGCTAGTAATTTATGACACGGCGGAGGAGAGTCCCTCCTTCAGGTAAAGTTTAAGATTTGCTTCGTACCTGAAACTTTCAGAATGCCTTGGAAAACCCGTAGATATGTTTATTCTACTTTAATGATGTATTTAGAATACTGGCGACTAATTACTGACAAGGCGGAGGAGAGTCCCCCTTTAAAGTAAAGTTTGAGATTTGCTTCGTAGCTGAAACTTTCAGAATACAACTCCAAGAAAAAAATAACAAAAAACAATGAAAAAATGTTTCATCGATTTGAATACGAAGGAAATTAAGGAATCATTTAACCGCCCCCTGTTTCCCTGTGATTTTTCTCTTATAAGCACTAGACTTTATTTGAAACCCTCAAAATTCTAAGCGTTTTTTGAAAGACTTTCCTAGAATTCACCGATTTTTCAAAGCCCCCCACCCTGCCTCTCCACGAAACAGAATCCTAAGTCACGCCTACTCGACATGAACCTCAATTATGATATTGTTTTGTTTTTGGATATACGTATTTAGTAGTTCTGGCCAAGGTATATATGGTCTTCTTATCCGAAAGAAATGAAAGGAAACACTGCAATACAGACGAAAAAAAGGAGAGAGAGAGATTTGGAGAAAGATCCAACGAAATTAAACTGAAGACTAAACGTTCAATATTTATTACCCACTTCACCTCATTCGTCGTTGAGACGATTAGCCTTTTTTCGCAAAGAACTACCAAAAAAAATAATAGTAATAAATAAAAAGTAAGTTACAGCCAGGGTACAAAAAGAATTTCTATAGTAGGCATATGTAGATTATCCCACAATTAGCAAAACTTACAGTGATATAGACGCTTCTTATCTTGTGTGTACGAAGTTAAACTTCGTTGAAAAAAAAAACCTTGTCTTGCACTTGTCTCAGCCTGATCCCTGCCAGATTTGAACGTAAAAAAATACGCCTCCTAGATTGTTGCCATCAACCTTGTTTAGTAGCTCTTCAAAAAATGTCCGCTTGCGACGTTTTGCATAACTCTGGCTTTCACCTTAAATCACCACATCCAAAAAGAAAGGGCTATTCAGACTTTTAGGAGTACTTCAGGAAAGTGAAAAATAAGGTCTTCAAACTTTTGTGGGTAAATTTTGATTCAAGTAATTAGAAAAAATAAAAATATGTAAAGTGACGGTGCATAAATTAGTTGGAGAGATCATTCAGTTCCATTTGAATACGCAATAGATATGGTTATACTAAACCACCTTTTAGCTTGTATTTGCCTTGACCCTGCTCCAGCCTTTTATACCCAGCCTAAATTCGTCAGGGTATTTCGGCAAATATCAATAAGCAGTAACTTTTATTGAAAAGCTAATAACAGGGTAGATTTTAAAAATCATCTACCCTATTTTCAATTCATGAAGAGGCACATATTGAAATAAAAGCAATCCATGGGATTAGTACTCATTAATGCTTAAAATAAAGTAAAAATACTATGACCCAACTATTAACCGGAAAACATTCACTTTCAAGAGACTTTATTTGTCTATTCATTTCCTTGGGGTATTACCCATAATCTTTTCAAAATCCCCAAGTCATAGCTTCGA
Source organism: Artemia sp. Qi Xiang Cuo (assembly GCF_049724085.1). Taxonomy (NCBI): domain Eukaryota; kingdom Metazoa; phylum Arthropoda; class Branchiopoda; order Anostraca; family Artemiidae; genus Artemia; species Artemia sp. Qi Xiang Cuo. Next base: position 34,767,147 of record NC_142813.1, on the reverse strand, counting down.
GTGTTGTTAGTTGTCACTTTTGTTATCTATTGGTTGTTGCTACAGAGTTGTCGAAGGAAATGAATTAAAAGACTTAGATATTTTTTTTTCTATCAAATTTTTTTCCAAAACTGCTTAGGTTGAGTTTATTACAAGATCGTTTTTAACCAATAGTTGATGGATGGAACAACATTCCTATGTGACATCATATGACTTTCTAAAAGCGGGAAAGTCTGACCCAGAGAGCATCGGTAAGAGTGGGAACTGGTACTAGTGTCAACAAAAAGACTATCAAGCCCATCTGAAGTTTGGCGACACTTGGCATAAATTCTAGTGTAATAGTAAGAATAATTGATTCAACTAGTGTAATTTGTAAAATTACGGTAGTAATAAGTGTCTGAGCTCAGCTAGTGACAAAAAAAAATGACTGGAAAGCTTAAAAAAGTGCTAAGTCAAACACTAGAATGTGTAAATAGTTTTTTTTTTACGACACTAGCTCCAGTTACCACTCCTATAACTTACCCATACTCTTTAGTCTGCCTTATACAGCAGAGTCCCAAAATATATGCACTAGCGAAAGCGCCGGTTTCCCCGCCTTTTTTCTGCATCCCTACACTTGCTCAGGACTTTGTCCATCACCAACATAGTCTGACCTCATCTACCCCTGTTCGTTTCTTCTCTCAAAAATTTAATCTGAGAAAGTAATGATTGATACAGTGGCTGATCCAGGGGGCGAGGGGGTGCGCGCCCCCTAACTTAGTCAAAAGTAGTGTAATTTACTTAATTAACGCAATTTTGCGTTAATTAATCGGATTGACCTATATTGCCCCCCCCCCTAAAAAAAAGTCCTGGATCCGCCCTTGGGTTGAGATAGTCATGTTAACGTTTCCCTGGAGCGTTTGAATTTGCATTCTTTTGTTATTGCATTTTTGCGAAAAACACTGACTAATATGAGAATTTTTGAAATAGGCTACAGTTCAGACCTATTACAAGAAGGTTATATAATAGCAATGAGCATTTTATTGAGAAAACATTGAACATTTGTGTTAAAACACTTGGCATCATCAATATATTTTAGGTACTACTTTTACTAGTGCCGTAAAATTATAAATTATTTCTACTTACAAAAAAAAATTGGACACAGCAACAAATTCAATGATGAAAAAAATGCACTTGCCAAAGACTGCTATTGGCCAATTTCAAATATTAATCAGTTAAAAACAAACCCACCCCTACCTCAATTATTTGTTCTTAAAGTTGATTTAATCACGTATTGCTCGCTTTATTCCAGCCCAAAACAAAATAAATCTTATTAGCCTTCTTTAGCATTATGATCCTTGAAGATTGGAATGTTCAGAGGCCAAGCAAAACAGGGTCATAGAATAAACGGCTGAGAGAACTAAAAAGTGATTCCTTGCAGGTCTTGATTTAAATGCACCTTTCATGGTGGAAAGACCGACGTTTCGGTGTCTACATCTACACACCGTCACCGTTACGCCCAAAGGTCACATTGACATTTGCCAAAAACTGCTTGCAAAGCCGTCCTCAAAGGGACGATCAGCAGTACAATTTAGATCAAGAAGATCGAAGTGTGAATGAACAGACATTGCCCATCTCATCCTCCCTTGAAGAACAGTTTAACAAATGAAATTTAATCAGTTATTGTAGAGCTATGAAAATGTTAGACGCGATCTTCAGCCGTGACGCCGGTGATACGTGTTTGAGATTGGATAATGTTCTTAAACGTATTTTCATTTGAACTTGGAGAAACCAGTACAAAACATGTATCTACTGTTCAATTTCTAAGAAATTGTACATCAGACTGTTCTTGTAAAACGTAACTACAAGTTATTGTTTTTTTGCTGCGTAATTGAGAGAAAACGTGGTCTTACTTATTCATTAAAAAAAAAAGAGAGATTAAAGAAGTGCATCGGAACGTAGTTTGAGCTGGAATTGGCACAATTTTCAAACAACAAAACACTTATTATTATTTTATTATACAGATGGATTATATCACGAATACTTGCAGCAATTATAAATCAAAACAAAAAACAATAGAATAAAACTTAAAAACCAAAACATTCTGGTTTTCACTCGAACCGTTTTTTAATGTGCAAAAACTAGATAATTTTTCTTTATTAATGACTATTCAGTAACGACGAAAATAATAGAATGACAAGTGCATTATTTTAAAACGAATCTGTTACTGTACCCTAAACACACCAAAAAATACTTGCATTCTAGCATACAGTACTTAAATAATAATCATATCTTTCTTGTATATTAAACATAAACCGATTCCTCAAACTGAATAATCAACACCAACTAAGTCGCATAAAAAATAATCAATCATTTGAAATAGACTAATTATCTACAAAATAATATCGTGGAGGAATTTCCATAGACGCTACAACTAAAATAAATAAATTAGTGGCGGGAGTCTCAAATCAATTTTAGTTAGATTTACCTGAACCTCGTTTGATTCTAAGGCCTGTTTGACTCCATAACATTTCAGTTAGACCTTGGTTAACATGAACAGTGTTGCATCTGTTCTTGGCTATCACTTGTTGACATTTAACTCATGTAGATGACGAAAAATTCGCTCCCCCCCCCCAACAAAAAATTGTCCGACTCGTAAAAACGTAACAAAAATGTATGCAAACAAATTTATGATGCATTTTTGAAGTTTTTTTTTGTAAGCCCCCCATCCCCCGAAAATTAACCCCCTCCCCATTCGAACAAAAATCCTAGATACGCCCTTCCTGTGAGGTCAAATCAATAAGAGATTAAGTTTGAGCATTGAAGTTAGAACACGAATGCAACACCTTTAACTTTTTTGTCAAATACTTTCCGCTTGACAGGTGGGTCCTTAAAAAAAAATAAAAAATAATAAAATAAAAGAGATGAAGCGGAGTCTCTCTATGATAAAAAGTCCCCAATTTTCCCCCTTGAAATTATAAAATTAAGTAGTAATTAATAGGTACAAAAGTATCTCTTGGGTAAAAAAATTGATTCAGTTTATTAAAAGTAACAAACAAATAGGGCTTTTTGGGAGTGGGATTGAAATATACAAACCAAGAATTGCTTGCTGATAAAGCGTGACAGTTTAAAGATATCTAATCCTGACTGCCAAATTCAGAGGCTAAGGAGGGGAGGGGTTGATTGAAGTTTGATGATCCAAGTAATTTCTTAATGGTCATCTATATATTACTCGCGATGGCTGAAATTCTAGGGAAAAACTTGAGACAAGCTTTGCATAGCTTGTAAATCTTTACTTTTAGCATGAAGGTGATCTGATTCAATCTAAAATAATGAGCCTCGGACCATCCTTAAAATCTGGTCTTGAAAGATATATTTCTAAATAATAATGTTTAATCATATTAAATGACATCATAAAAAAAGTGTCTACGAAACCGTCGTACTTCTAAGATTCCCGACTGAGATTTCTCTGAAAAGGAGAAAGGAGAACTGTAAGGAAATTTTCAAGAAAGAGGGAAAAACGATCTTATCATCTGCTTATTTCAGAATTAATAATCCATCACTTAAAATATATTTTTACTCTCCAGCATGGGCAGCTACCATCTTTTCTTCCTCCGTGGATGCCCTCATATCTTACCACAATCATAACTTCGAACCTGCTGAGGGGTAAACTCACCCTGCTGATCAGATCTTTCATGGCCCATACACTCACACATACATATACAAATTCAGTACCAGTTTGGTCACCAGTCGAACGCAACAGATTGAGTCGACATGAATGGTGATAACAAGAAATGTAAAAAGTATTTGAGAACTCGAAGTTAACAGTAATAATGGCAAAACATTAAGAGGTAAAAATTCACAGTAATGTAAATTATTATGGTTCAAAAATATCAGCGCTTCTAATAAATTAGGATTACATTTTACCTTCTTCTGCCAGAATCCCATAATTGCTCATATAAAAATAACTGAAATAACTAATCGCTTGTAAGTATAAACGGATTAAAAGGGATTCAATTCAGGAAGGAAAATTTGGGAAGACATGTCAAGTTGTTTAGTAAGTTTATAATATATTTTACATTGCATTTTGGTAAAAATAAATCGTGAGGTCCAGTTTGGAGAGAATTTGGATTTCATCAAGTGAAAATTAAGCTTAAAGTTGTAATTTTACAATCAACCTCTTATAATTCCCAGTGAGAGCTGGGAAATCACGAGAGAAAATTTGCAAGTGGATTTTTGTACAAAATCATTCCAGGGAAAAACCTTGGAGACTATAAAAGTTCACATTGTTCTTAGTAGTTTGGTTCCATCCCTTTCTGTTGAATTATCTTACCTCTTTACCTTAATAGTTACTAACATAAAATACAGTCCGAATGACCGTTACCCCTACAGAGCCCCTTTTCCCACTCAAAGTTATCCGGGTTGCAGCAGTAGCTAGCAACCTAGTAAGAGATTCTTAGACAGGGTTGCCACCTGAATACTGCTGATTTTAAAATGTCATTTTTTTCACTTTTGGTTTTAGAAAGACTTAAGCTTACATAAAAGAAAGACAGAAAAAGTCAGCTTTAGAGGATTCCAAGATTAACACATCAAACAGATAATAACAGACAACACAGTGACAACGATGCAGACAGTGTCAATCCGTAGTTCTGCCCCTGTTTCAACGATTCAAAATTTTAAAGATAAAATTATAATCTTCCTCCTACTGTCTCCCTATATACCTATATTCGTCAATTTCTAATCAAGGTGTTGCATAGGTTGAAATTACAGCAAAAATGGTTAAATTGGCTATGAAACTTAATTTCCCACTTCTTTACCTAAATAATTGCTAAAGTAGAGCATATCTCCAATCACCATTTCGCCCACAGATCCCTTTCTCCCACTATTAAGGTAAAGGATCTCGTCAAAAAAAAAAAAAAAAAATGAAAAAAAGAGAAAGAAACAGAAAAAAAAAAAAAAACCCTGCATCAATGCACTTTATATGTTTCTCATTCATTAAGGATTTCTGGCTGATGAATGTATTCTGTTGTTTTTTTGTCTGAAAGTAGAAAAAGAGCCAATAACTGCTAGGATTACCAAAACCATAAACCAAAAATCAAATGAATAAAATTTATAGGCTAATTTACATCAGGTAAGTATCAGTAGAGCATTCACAAGCCAGTTCACTATCATAGACTAAAAACAAAAGGCGTATTTTTCTCCTTTTTTTCGAGGGTGAGGATTACTCCTCTAGTTGTTCCCTATCTACTGAATGCATTTGCGGATCGTAGGAGGGGGGGGGGGGAAATACATTTTAGAGAAAAAGAAAATGTGCCAACTTTTTACCGAACCAAAGGAATATTATTCAGCACCACACTTTAACTACTATATCTATTTTCTTATTTAAATCCTCGAAGAAAAACTGCTACGACGAAAAGCTTAAAAGCCTTCATCTATTCTTCTTACAAATTATGTAAGATACTCTCTTTTGTTTTAAGGTACAATGACATAAGCAACGTACGAATTTTCATATACGAGCTTTTAAGGATATTTTTTGAACAAGGAAGACGAATTCAGTGCTTAATTTTAAATATTCTCTAAATGCACAAACAAATTGATAATATTTGAACTTGGCGTTTCACTCGGTTTACAAACGCAATGCAACAAAATAATTATAAGGAAATTAGCACAAAGTAATAAATAAAAACATATGAATAAAGATTTCGATACCGTTAATCCAGATTTTACGTCACAGACGTAATAAGGAATCAAACAAGAAAGAAAAAAAACAACTTCAATAGAACGCATAAAACAAAAGAAGCATTTTAACCCATTCAAGCATAATAACTAATTATAAGAAGATCTAGGCCAAGTTAAACATACGTAAAGATTTAAATCACTTTAAGCTTAATAGAAAAAGAAACTGATGTTTTATAATCAGTTTCGCTAAATCCTTTTAAATCTAGCTTTCACTTCCATTTTTTTTCGGTACTTGTACTACAGCCTGAAAAAGAAGAGAAAATCAAAGGCGAAGAACAAGCCATCAAATTTAAAATAAACACAAAAATAAATATATTATAATCTGTTAAAGGTAATTATTCGGTGACGAGAAAAAAAAACTCCAACATAGTAATTCAGAGAGATAAGCACTTAAACGAGAACCTGACCCTATTCACCCATCCACTCACCTAGGACAAAGAGTACAGCCATTATGAAGTCAACTTGGAATTGTGTAAAAGAAAGCCCACCTTGTCTCCAACTTCAAAAATATTTATGCACCCAGAATTATAACTGCAGAACAAAGGGTGAACATTTAACACAGAAGATATCAAAAGATATCTGCAGATATCATTTAACATATTAAAAGTAATAACAATAAAAAAGCAAATCGCCGTACAGTCTACCAAAAGACTGCGTGCTCTAGTACTTCTAAGCGTGAAGCATACTTAGGAAAGTGTTGAGAGTTTTTTAATAGCTTCTTAATAGAAAGTCTAAACTGTATTTTAAAGGATCCCGCATGTGAATTTCGAGGGTTAATTTTTTTCCGAATGTGATTTTTTCCGACTCTGTCTTAAGTAGCACAGGAAAGGCAATGGGAGACCACGGAATCAAATGGGGAGGAAAAAGTCTCCTGGACTTAGATTATGCTGATGATTTGAGCATCCTCAAGGAAAGTTTGAGCAAAATGAATGAACTATTAGAGGTTTTGCGAGTTCAGGGTGCTCACATAGGTTTGAAAATTAATGTTAAAAGACTAAGTCACTAAGGCTATGAATAAGTAAAGATGAAAAGGTGACGTTGGGTAATGAAAAGATTGATCAGGTGGACAGTTTCACTTTCCTTGGTAGTATTATTAGTAAAGACGGTGGGAGCAGTGAACAGGTTACAAGAAGAATAGCGAAGGCTCAGGGTGTTTTTTCACAGTTAAAAAAAGTTTGGAAGAATATGAAGATAAGTCTGATAACCAAGATTAGAATATTAGAATCTACAGTTATGACATTAGTCAAATATGCCTCTGAGGCATGGGCGCTCCGAACAGTGGATGAAGATTTGCTAGATGTTTTCCAGAGAAATGCGTAAGGATTCTTCTGAGTACCCGGATGACTGACCGTATTTCAAACAATAGGCTCTACAGAAAATGTGGTTCAATACCGCTCTCTAGGGCTATAATGAGAGAAAGGTTGAGATGGCTAGGACCCGTTGTGCGGATGAAGAATGACAGATTGTTCTTTTCGACCAACCGTCTAGTGCTAAATAGAAAGCAGGTCGTCCTCGTCTTGGGTGGGAGGACGTCATAAAGAAAGATTTAAAGGAAATGGGAACTTCGTGGGAGGGTGTAAAAAGGGAGGTTTTGAATAGATTTGGATGGAGGAGAAGCGTGCGTAGCTGTGTTGCCTCGGGCGGCTTGGTGCTGCGGTGAGTTGTTAGTAGTAGTAGTAATATGACATACAGTGTTTGCATAATTTAGCAGCAATTGACCCTAAGTAAAACTCGTAATAGCTTGCGTAATTCCAATACTGAGATTATATGTCTTAGAACACCATCTACATCCCTTTTCCAAGTTTGTAGACCTGCCAGTCTTATAGCCCAAACATAGGCACATTTAGAATACGATATACTGGTTAATTTGTTACGAAGTCTTTTCTAGAAAACCTCCTGCCCGATAAAAAATATCCATTCCCAGTAAATTTCTCGTAAAAAGGCGAGTTACGTTCCAAAAAAGGAAATATTGACAATTTTAAATAGGTCTAAATATCCCCTAGAGTAGGTCTAATTATCCCCCGAAGAATCCTCTAAGCGCCGTCCTGAAAAAAAAACAAAACAAAATGTTAACAGTATCCTATTCCAATAAAAACAAACAGTTAGGTTTGCCATCGGCCGTTCTTAAACCTTATAATATTGAATGGTGTCAAACACGGATAACTATTTTGAACAATTTACATGCCTTATGAGACTCATTATTTGCCAGTGGAACTGCTTAGCTTTTCAATAGTTTCTGTTTATTGCACTAAGATGTTCTCAGGCATGAATACAAAAACCACCAAGTGTCATTGTTGGTGCTAAACGCCATCACAAATTGGACTGTCCACCAATAAGAGAAGAAGTTGATTATAACGATAAAATGCCTGAGAACTATACAGTTAGTTCTGAGCTTCAGACCCTTTAATCTTTCGTATAGAAGCAATACTCATGGATTTATTGACTGAATAGATACCACATAACAGAGAAAAATCCTTGAAATACAAAAGCAGGTATACAACCACCATGCAGCTGTTATACACGACCAAGTTTTACATAGGAGAAATTGCGCAAGCGCGTCCTTCAGCCCGATCTATTTAAAGTTTTACTCTTTATCTCCTTGCTTGTTGTTTCAATGTCCTTTCAATCAGCTGTTATGACCTCTTCTCACGCGATTCGGGGATGACCTGCTTTTCGTCTGACCGGGATGGACAACCAAAAAGCATAATCCTTGGCAATATGTCCTTCTTTCAATACAGTCCTATAAAGAGGAATCGAACTACATTTTACGGTACAGCTTTCCTTTGAGAAGTCAAATGAGTACCTAACCATCCTTGGAAAGTTCCTCTCTTAGAAAACATTTAGCAAATGTTCCCTTCCAAAGCACCCCTGTTTCAGAGCCGTAATGGACCACAGTCATGATTGCTTCTACTTTCCTAATCTTAATTCTATTCTTCCAAATTGTTTTACGGCGCCTTGCTATTCGACTTTTTTACATATTTACTGCATTCACCACCCTCACTAATAGTACTACCCAGGTAAGTGAATCTTTCTACTTAAAAAGACTTCTTCCTCACCTACTATCCCATTTTAACCCTCGTTTATTACAAGACTAAGCAGTCCAGTCTTCTCAATGTAAATATTCGAACTTTCTCATGCACCTGAACTCTCAAAACCTTTAAAAATTCATTCGTTTCGCCAGAATTTTTACCAATCGAACAATCAAGTCATCTGCATAATCGAAGTCGATGACACTTTTATCTTCCCATTCTTTTACATTTTTACATTGTCCTATAGCCTTATTTTACATTCTCCGAAGATTTTACATCCTCCTATAGCCTTTGCGGTGTTACTTAAGAGTCCCTCAAATAATCCATACAAACGAAGATGGGACGCAGCCCTACTTAACACCGGCATCTGCAACAAATCAACTACTAACCTCACTTCCTACCTCAAACGCAGTAGCATTATTTTTGTGCATAGCATTAATCACTTTAATGTATTTCTCTGCTATGTCATATAAGGATAGGGCGTTCGTTAAAACTTATCTATCAACTGAATCAAATGCCAATTCGTCATCTGTAAAATTGAATAGTGAGAACAAAAGAGCTAATTTCCTCAAACCAACAGAACTGTAAAAAATAAATTTCCAGATATTTCAAATTTATCCCCGACAACCTTCTTCAGGAGAAACCAAAAAAGAAAAAGAAAAACTGAAAACAAAAATTACAATTGCAAATAGAGTGTGTACAAATGTGAGCCCGATCTACAACTCAACAGATTTCGAGTCAAACTAAGTAGGATGAACTGAAAGCTGAACAACTACACAATTGCACGAATCAAACATTCGAATTTTTACCCACAAACGATTGCTTTCCCTATTCTTAAAAACCACAAAACGTATACAACTACATCCTTGAACTTAGGCTCAACATGGTTCAAGTCAAGCTAAAATGAAACAAACTAAAAATTAAAGTCCTTGCACACCTCGGTACTTACTTTCTAGCAGCTAAAACATCTAGGCATTATTCCTTAATCGCTTCCAACTTTTTTTTTTACTACGTTAATCCACCTCGCTTGATTCTAAATTTGAATAATACTAAATTATATTTTTTAACCTGTCCTCTCAGTTCACAAGTTTCTCGTGTCTACTCAAGAGGTTTTCGTGGGGTACAGCACCGTAAAAACTTTCAAAACTTCAATATCTGGAAGTTTTAGGTTTTTCGGTTTCGTTGTCTTGAAATTATTTTTCTTATTTAATTATTTATTTTTACCTTATTTACTTTTTTTTTGCCACTTGAATCACATAAGAATCTTTCACAAGAAGCATGTACAATCCAGGTAGATATGCACATGTACGAGCCCCAAATTTATCCCCGATTTTTTTGGGGAGAGGGAGAAGTGTAAAAAAAAACAATACAAGAAACGACAAGTTATATAAAGATAATGGATAAAAGCAAGACCATGATATTTCGTGGCAGTCAGACAAGAGCTCCCCCCTTCTCTCTATTTAAGGCAGTCATCAGACTGGTTCTATCCCTTTGTCTAGGGCTATAGCAAAAATAAAGGGTTAAAGGGCGAGATCATGTTTAAGGAAGAAACATGATAGGTTGTCAATAACTACGCTTTGGTTATATCACTAGGGTAAACAAAAAGCAGAACGTTCTTGAATGTGTTGGGAGGGAGGGTGAAGTTATGAATGGAGTGGGCTTTTCCAGTGTTTCTTTTGTATGAAAACTAAAAAAAACGCACATCCACAAAAAAAAACAAAACAAAAGCAGGTAAAAGAAAAGCTTGCCATACCTCTGAAACCTTGTCTAAAATAGCTTTCAATTGTATTTCTAAGGATTTTAAAGTTGATTGGGAAGTTTCTGAAGCATATTGCTCTATTCCACCAGGACAGGCTAAAACCTTCAGGCTCCCTACTTGTTGTTCAAGAACATTTAGTCGCGATACGGCCTAGAACAGAAAAATAGTATCACAGTTAATGCCAGATTTAAACTTACCATTAAAATTGATGTTCAAGAGCGTGTAGTCGCAGTACAGCCTAAAACAGAAGTATACTTCAATTAGCGGTAAGTTTAAACAGCTTGGAAGAACAGTTTTTCAGTCGTAATAACGGCTGCTGTAAAAAAAATAGAGAAAGAGACAGAGGGAGGAAGGGATAGAGAGAGAGAGAGAGAGAGAGAGAGAGAGAGAGAGAGAGAGAGAGAGAGAGAGAGAGAGAGAGAGAGAGAGAGAGAGAGAGAGAGAGAGAGAGAGAGAGAGAGAGAGAGAGAGAGAGAGAGAGAGAGAGAGAGAGAGAGAGAGAGAGAGAGAGAGAGAGAGAGAGAGAGAGAGAGAGAGAGAGAGAGAGAGAGAGAGAGAGAGAGAGAGAGAGAGAGAGAGAGAGAGAGAGAGAGAGAGAGAGAGAGAGAGAGGGGGGCAGACAGACAGACAGAGACAGAAAGGGGAGATACAAAGTTGGGTTTCCAATATAGAAAAAAAACACACACACAAAAAAAAGGAAAAAAAGACAATAGCACCATCACTTAGCCGCAATAAAGACTAGATAAAAAATATGTTGATTTATGGTAAGTTCAAACAGACGGGAAAAATTGTTTTCAGTGAAAAAAAAAAATGTTGCGGTAAACAAACTACCGTTTTTGTTTTAGGTAGAAAAGTCGAACAGAGTATTTTTCCGTCCACTTTTTTGCGCTCCCCCAAATATAACAGTGGTACTGAACCACCCTGGAATACAAAGAATTATTTTCATTGTGCATCTATGATACACTCCATTCTGATTTCCAATATTTCATCAAGATAGAGCGAGCTACACCATTAAAGGCAAAGAATCTGTTTCACGGGTATAAATGAACTTACCATAAGGAGGAAATCAATATTAAAAAATGTAATAGAACTGGAAAAAAGAGAAAAATGAAGTTTTTTTTATTCAGTTTCAGATTGATTTTCTAGTAATCAGTATTAAATTCAACCATATCAAAAAAAAAAGAAAAAAGAAAAAAAGAAGAAACTTGCAAATGCAGGTACTCAAGTTAAGTGACTAAAAGGTGACTCATTGCATGGCAAATAATTAACAGCAAATTATTTATAATCCACCGAATTACATGTTAAAAGAAAGTGAATTTTAGGTGAAAAGATCTAATTGAACAGCAAATTTAACATAAATAATCGTACTCTTTCCACGAGTCTTCAAGTTTACTTACATCTACACAACTTACAATGTACGTACTGCTGTAACCAAGAATTACACAGAGGAAGAATAAATATATAATTGCCAATTTAAATTATAGCCAATCAAAAGTTTTCATAAGCTTTTTCAGGCACTCAGAAAGTCCGATGGAAAATCGGAGTGGTTCAAATTGAAACTAGCCAAATCTCGGCATTAGTAAAATCTTATACTCAACTTTAAACTTAACCAGCACAATATACGATTTATATATCATATACGATATACAATTGTATAACGCTAAAACGATATACAATTGTCCAAAGACAAAAGTAAAAATGTTCCACTTGCTGTGCTCACCGACATGATGAGAGAATGAAGTTGGTCAGGAAGTGATAAAACTTGATAATTGTGCACCAGATTCAAAACTGTACCATCCAAAACTTTAAGTTGTCAAAACTCTATGTATATACTCAATCTTCAAGCCCCCTCCCCTCCAACCCCAGTTAGGGTGACACGAGGAGAGTTTGTTCAAAAATTCTAAACCCTCTACAAAATAATGCATATTTGGAATCTACAGGAACAGGGAGAGGGCTAGACTTTGTTAGAAATGTTTTTGGATAAAACTTGATAATTGTGCACCAGATTCAAAACTGTACCATCCAAACTTTTGAGTTGTCAAAACTCTATGTATATACTCAATCTTCAAGCCCCCTCCCCTCCAACCCCAGTTAGGGTGACACGAGGAGAGTTTGTTCAAAAATTCTAAACCCTCTACAAAATATTGCATATTTGGAATCTACGAGAACAGGGGGAGGGGTAGATTTTGTTAGAAAAGTTTTTGGAAGCTGTTTAATTTTTCCTCTGTATCCATCTTAATTTTTAAATCCATGTATATTTTTATTATTTTTATTTTTATTCGCCTTTAGCGAATAAAGAATACCTCTATTTTTAAGAAGAATCTAAAATTGAAGTGAATTTGATTTTTCTAAGAAGTCTAAAGAAGGAAGTGAATTTGATTTTTCTCAAAAGCCTGCCCCCTTCTTTGCAAAAAAAAAACAAAAAACTCAAATTTGGACCCTTTGATGTTTAAAACACTGTAATGGAGAACTTTTCAAAGAAAACAAAAAAATAAAAAATAGCTCTTGACTGAAAAAGAACAACAACAATACACTTTTATCACTGCACAAACAGAAAGCTTTCTTTTATTTTTAAAATAATTTCCCCGGTTGGAGAGTCGGATTTTCCACCTCTGATCCAGAAACAGTATATTTGCCCACTCGAAGACATTTTCTAAGACTACTAATACTACCAACAACTTACTGCAGCAGCAAGCCCCGGAGGTAAAAACATCAGACACGCTCTTCCTCCATCCTAATGTATTCACAACCTCCCTCCCAAGAAGTTCCCATTTCCCTTAAATCTTTTCTTATAACATCGTACCACCCCGTTCGGGAACGATCTGCTTTACGTTTGGCAATAGAGAGCTGGTCAACAAGGACGATCATTTCTTCCATATAGCAGAGCAAAATTCAGCAACCGAAGCAACTTCCACTCCTGCCGGAATGTGGCTTAAAGAAGAATGATTGGATATATATATTTCAGTTTGTTTAAAAATAAATATTCAAAAAAGCAGAGCTTTCTTTTAATTAGAGCATAAACAGATTTCACTAAGAATCTCTTTTCTTAGAATAAGAATCCCTTGAAACCTATGTGTTTTTTTTTAATCGTCAAGCTGAATGTCGAAGTATTTCACTTAGAAAAAACCCAACTAATCAGGCAATTTGCACTCACCTTGGTGGAAATAAATACAAAAAAAGCTTACATCATCTCTCTGCTGCTCTGCGCGAGTGGCTCTGACCCTGGCATCCTCAGCCTCCCGTTTCCAAGCCTCACAAGCAAGCCTCGCTTGGGCTATGCCTGCATCCCATGCACTTAATTTAGCTTTATAATTTGATAATTCTTCTTTGAGCCTAATAACCTAAAAAAAAAAAAAAACATAGGCCAATTCATACGAGGTACGATACCACCAAATTATTGCACTGTTATCTAGCAACAAGAGAATTAAAGTTTGGCTAGCTCCTACTCATAAACTCCTTAAAAAGAAAAGTAAGAAAAGAAGAGAAAGATGGATAGATACATAGAGAGAGAGAGGTGATAAGGAAGAAAGACAGAGAGAGAGAGAGAGAGAGAGAGAGAGAGAGAGAGAGAGAGAGAGAGAGAGAGAGAGAGAGAGAGAGAGAGAGAGAGAGAGAGAGAGAGAGAGAGAGAGAGAGAGAGAGAGAGAGAGAGAGTGAGAGAGATTGAGAGAGAGAGAGAGTGGGAGAGAGTGAGAGAGAGAGGAAAAGAGAAACAGAGGGGCAGAAAGAGAGAGAAAGAGGGAGAGAAAGAGAGAGAGTGAGAGAAAGAGAGAGTAAGAACAAGTGCTTTTTCTTTTATTCTACTGCTACTTCTTTTTTTCAAGAACTACATTCTTAAGCCTAATGAGTTCAGATTAGTAAATACAAAAAATAATGTATCTGCTTAAACAAAAGCTGAGCGAGCCTTCAGCTATTTCAGATAGAAGACAGTATAATCTGTCAAACAGACACGACCATGCGACATCTTCATGTGAACTCCTGCAAGTATGTCTGCTTGTAAACATTTCTCTAATGCCTCAAGAAAAATTTAAAAAAATCAAAAGCCTATCTACACCTATCCTATCTAAAAAAAAACGAATACCTATTTAAAAAATATTACCAACTAGCTTAACCGTCTCACTTTGTTGCAATCTTAAAAGAAAGGATATTAAAGGAAAATTAATGCAAAAATCAATTCTTTTAAAACATCTTGTTTTTCACAATAGAGTTACTCCCAGGCTGAAGAAAATTGTCTTTTAATCTACGCTTGTATAAATGATTAAATTACCTAATTAATTTGTTTCGATTACATATGGAAAGAGTCGGGAAAAAATATGCAAATCAAATTAGATTTTGATATAGAAAATTCCCCCATCCCCCGCAGATAATTTCCCACCCATGTAAAATAACAATAGTATTTTTAAATTTGAAAAGTATTGTTAAATACCAAATTCAGAGAGTTTACTAAATAAAGTAAATTTTTTTTGTTTAATCTCATCTCCTCTCAGTGGCACCATTAAATCAAAATACAAAAATAACTATTGAAACATTTACAAAAAACTAAATGCCACCTACACTTAAATTACATAAAAATAGCAGCCGAAGGGTGGTCTTTGCATAATTGTACTGCCACCTCTAAAACTATAAGAAACTATAAAAAGTCCCGGTTACGGTGGCCAATTTACACCATTAAAAAACAAAAATTCTTTAAATTCCAATTCTACGAACAGGCCACTAAAAAAAAAAAAAAAAAAAAAAAAAAAAAAAAAAAAAAAAAAAAAAAGTATCATTTCAGCTTATTTTTTACAATGCATGAAAAATAACCACTACAATAATAAATGTGTAGCATCCCTTCTCTTACAGTAAGGAGACCAAGATACATCGATTAGCGAACATAAAAACAAAGACAACCGCACAAGAATAAGTAAAAAAAGTTGGCAAATATACGATAAAAAAAGAGTAATTGTAATTGTTAAAAAAGAGGCTTTGTGGTCTAAACCAATGTTTAGACCACAATGCCTTTCCATTTACAATCAAAGTGAAATTACAACATGTTAAAAAAGAATAAAACGCTTAATTAAACAGTTAAAACCCGCTATTATATATTTTCATTTCATGTTGATTGTAAATGCGTCTTTAGGTCGCAAACTTTAATTTTTTGTACAAGGTCTGCCTTCTCCCCTACCCCCAACCTCACCCATATGTGGGTGAGTTTAAAAAGAACTTTTAATCTGATCTCTCCATACTCTAGGAAGGAGGTTAATCTCTCTATACCTGTAAAGAAGAGGGGGAGTGCACCGAGACTGACGAGATACACCCAATCATTCAAGCGCTTTTTTTTTTAAAAAATACCCCCTCCCCCTCAAAGGACACCTACATACATCTTTAATGACTACATCCTTTAATGACTACAGCGCGTCTATTCCCAAATAAAGATTTTAACGCACCTCAATATTATTATTATTCCCCAATGAGCTACTATAAGCTGACATAGCACCCTGATCATAAACATTGTGACTTCCACAGCTTCCAGCATGATTTGAGGACATGCTACCAACGGTGACGTGACTGCTTCCATAGCTAAATGTAGACTGGCCGTAAGATAAACTATTCTGTCGCGCCATGAAAGGAGGAGACGGAGGTGAAAGAATTCTGTGGGAATTCCCTCCAGCCCTGGGTATATTCACTGGGGCTGAACTCCCAACTAAAAATAAGAAAACTTTTAATTCTTAGCTAATATATATAAACAATATCTATACATATGGATTGTTTGTGATATTAACTTCGAGCTCTTTAATGTCAAAATATAAAATTTTTTTGAACCAATGATGCACCCAAGAGTATGACTGGTGTATCTCTGAAGCTGTCATTGATAGAGACAAAGGGCAAGTCGGTGATTTTACCTTTGTTGGATATATTCATTACTTTATTCTGATTAATTTCTATGCTCAATTATATGCTTTAACTTCAATTAAAATAGTACAAGACAGCAAATACTTCTCTACTGTACTTGTTTCTTTTGACAAAATAAGACCAAAGGAAAGATAGCTTTTCTGGTTTCTGCTACTTTCCTCTTCATCTCAACTGACCTCTACAGTCAAATCTTCTTCCAGGAGTTAAATGACCATATTCTAACCAATATCTTCTTTCCTAGCATTTTCTGGCTTTTATTCTTCTTTCCATCTAGACTCCTATTTAGCTTGCCTAGTGCCCCTAACTTCAGGGTGCAGCTTGTAGCTCAAGCGAGCATTCCGTCAGAAAAGACAATTACCCTTTGGTAATCAAAGCTAACCTTAGCTGGTAAAAAGCCAGTAATGAGGCTTGTCCAAAGCTCGTTAGAGCATTAGAGATTGCTAGTTTGACAGTCTATTCATTTTCATAAGATTCCCCATTAGTCCTAATTCATCCTGACTGGGGAAAACCATATTCAATGGAAAAGATTCCCATGCGACTATCTTCAAGACTTAAGGATGTTTATAACCTGTCCTTAATATTTCTTCAGAGTATCAGGACCTGCACAAAACATCAATTTTTGATGAAACATTGCACTCAGACAAACTCGGTATCATTTATAAAAAGTTCCACTTATCAAATGTAGCTCCAGAATTCACATGGAACTAATTTGAGACATTTTGTCCTCTCTTGTAGGACAAAGGAAATTTCTTCTTAAACGGCCAAATTCAGGAAGTCTACTTTCCCTTTAGAATATCGGCTAAGCCCCTCAACAGAAAAAAAACACCTAGTGGTTTCAGCTTTATTAGTCAAAAAATTTTGCCATACATAATGTGCACAAGTGGTTTATCATGCTAAAATAATTCAGTGAGCTGAGCAAATAGCTTCTAAAAAGGTATGACAAAGAGGACTAATACTGTAACCATGCCAAACTTGAGACTGCTAGATATCTTGCAGTAGCCACTAAACTTAATCAATTCCAGCTTTTCCCAAGAATTTAATCTTTTGAACTAATCCATGAGAGCATCCTATTTCTCCACAATTTCTTGAGATGCATCAACAAGCTCTGTAATGGGGTATAATACCTTGATCTCTCGAAGGCGGAAATCTGTCAAAACTTATAAAGGAAACGCAGCTCAAAAATAGATGCAATACTATTGCAGGATGTAGTATTTCTAAAGACTTGACACAAGCTTTTTTCAGTTATCAATTTTTTCTATTATTTAATCTATAATTCTATTGCTAAATTTTTGCCCTGCACAATGCTTGTGATTCAGTTTGGATTTTAATATTGTTTGGTGTGAAGCACGAATTGAGCTATTTTTTTAAAGCTTGCGATAAGGGTTTATCATTGAAGCATTATCTTATCGCGTCGTATCCACGCATGTGATATGCAATATTATCGAGCCTCCCCTCCTCCCTCTTTGCCGTTCATTACACAAAGGTTTTGATCACTTCAATCACTTTTGGATTTTGTTTGTGTAGTCTCTTTTTTTTTATTTTTACCCAACAACCTAAATTTTTATATGATTATTTTTTACATGACCTGTGTCGGTTTTAAACAATTTCTAAGGTTTGTTCGTTCTTCTTTGCTGTTTCAATCTTGCAAATTCGACTTTATTAGAGCTTGTGACAGACTGGTTTTGATCACTTCAATCACTTTTGGATTTTGTTTGTGTAGTCTCTTTTTTTATTTTTACCCAACAACCTAAATTTTTATATGATTATTTTTTACATGACCTGTGTCGGTTTTAAACAATTTCTAAGGTTTGTTCGTTCTTCTTTGCTGTTTCAATCTTGCAAATTCGACTTTATTAGAGCTTGTGACAGACTTTTTTGAGAGATTAACATTATCTAATATAATATTATTACAGCCAAAAATGACTTAGCCTTGATAATTTGGTCTCTTATTGGAGTCTTTAGACATGGGACAAGCTAGATTTGTGAAAAAAGAGCTGAAGTAGGTTCAGCTTAGCTTTAAATCTTAGTAAAAACTTTGGGGAAAGCTCCTTTTCGCTAATCTGTTACTTCAGTTTGGCACGGTGAGAACAGAATATTTGAAGAACAGCTTCACTCGACGTTACGCTTCGATCTGGAATGGCCTTTTTGAAAAGTTATCCCTAAAAATTTCTCTGTTGACTCTTTTGAAAGAAGGTTTAACAGTCATCTAAAATCTTAATAAAAGACTAGCGGCAAATTAGACATTTAATTATATCTGGCACTACGAATTTAAGAACAATAATAAAAAAAAGTATTGTTACTGCATGCACACCAATCACCAACCAAGCACACATTATTGTCCTCCGTTCTCAGATGTGCACTACTATAATTCTTGCACCACCCAAATACCTGAAAGTATCGAAGCTCTGGACAGTTCCAATGGAGGCTGCTAAGCTTGCACCCAGCTTTCAAGAAATACCCTATTAATACTAGTTTAAATTTCTAAACTTACCAACTCTCATATACAGGAGGAAAAGGTTAACTTGGTCAGGACAAAACTGCTCAACGCTAATGATGAGAATCTTTTCTTTACTCGTTTTTAGGCCAGTCAAGACAGGACGCCACAGACAAAAGATGAATCTTCACTGACGTCTGAGGACAGAATAGTGAAAGATTTCACTGTCACCCGATGAAACAGCTTCGTTTGAGCTAACTGTCCATTAAAATACCCTCAATAAACTCAATGAGGGTTTTCGATAAGGATTGAGAAAAGGCTGAGTTGGGGTAACATCCAATCAAAGCTAAGCCACGGAACCACCAACCAAGATGTCTACAGGAGGTTTTTACCGCCTTATCGCGCTGGCAAACATGATTTGAGCTTATTTTAATGATAATCAAATTACCAAGTTTAACAAAGAGAAGATGCTTAGCTATTTAAACCAAGTCACATTAAGCATGATTACTAGAAGACTACAATGGTAGTAAGCCCGTATCCGTAGGGGAAGAGGGGACAGGGTCTACCCCCCTGAAAATTTGGCCCAACTCATACAAAAGTAACACAGATTACATCCAGACAAATTTTTGTAGCGTTCCGTTAAGTTTTTAATGCCCCCCCCCCTCGAACAAAATCATGAATACGATCATAGATAGACGGCCATGGATACGATAAAAGTCAGAAAAGGCCATCCAGAACTACAGAACAGAAAAAAGTAAAAGGCAGCTTAGCCAAATACCGCAGCATTGTATAGACGAAATTGGGCAAAGTTTTTTTTTTCTAAATAAAAAAAAGAAGATACATGTTCTAGAAACTTTCAAAGTTCCAGATTATCACATTTTTAGTAGCAAATGTTGCACTTTTGCTTAGCTTTTTATCAATGTGAAAAAAGACAGCAGTTACATACACTTTTTAAAAATCAAAAAATTATCTGTTTTGACCCCCTCTTCCCCGGAAAAATTCCCTGGTCACCCCTCCTCCCACAGATAGCTTTTCCTTTCTTCTCAACCATAATTTGCTTGTGATTTTTACCCTATTTGACATACTCAAAATCATATGCAAGCAAAAGCACTTCGGACATACCTACATACAATGAGAAGAAAGATTTCGCCCCTCAAAGAGCGGTGTGCGTAAATGCGGTGGCCTAAACAATTTCTGCTTTTGACGCCCACCCCAGGAAAAAGTTCCCTGGTCACCCTTCACACATAAAGATCAAATATAACTATGTCTTTCGTGTCAACTGCAATTAGTGTGCTTTCAATGCTTGTTGATATCTCACGTCTCCGACACAGGGATACCTACGGATCGTGTTATCTTCTGAGCTTAAACTAAAACACGGATCCACACAGACCCTAGTGGACCTTATACTTCTTCGAAGTGCAAATTGAGATACTTATTTAACATATAATACTAATAATAACAAATTTCTGACCCTTTTCAATGATATCACAATGTTTATAAAATAAAGTTTACCTGAGGAGGCAAGACCAGCCGCTAAGGAGTCCCTCGCAAGTCTATCACTTTCAAGACAATTACCGAAAGCATCTTCCATTGCCAGTTCTTCCAGAGCACTTCCCAGAGCATTGACATTGTCTCCTACTTCCTGTTGTGCGAAACGTTGAATCATTGGTGATCCTACCGACCTTAATGATGTGAGTAAAGGACTTCCAATAGACCCTAAGCCACCAAAACTGCCGTAGATCCCAGATGAATTGGTGCGATGATCTTCGTTTGTAGACATATTTCCAGCTACACCAGAATCAACAGATTTTGTCTATGTAACAAAAAAAGGAAAATTAAAAAAAATTTCTGGATGAAAAGTCAGAATGACTACATGAGTTACAGATATTTTTTTCAAGACAAGTGGTGAAATCCATTACCTAATGACATAAAACAAGTCTTGGCAACTAGTTGCATAAAAAATTGCCAGAAGTGTATATTTATGATAAATATATATAGACTACATTTGATTAATATAAGCTACATAATAGTATATATATATACTCGTACATTTGATTAATATATATATATATATATATATATATATATATATATATATATATATATATATATATATATATATATATATATATATATATATATATATATGTATATATTAGACCCTGGCGGCACACCGGGGAATCGACCGAAAGCCACCAACGAGAGGCCTGCTTAACCACCGCCGAAGTATTGCTACGCCGCCGGCACGCCACAGGGACACGACTACTGGCAAAGACGGCGGCGTTTGGGCGATTTTGAATTCATTTTGCGGCAATCATTTATTGCGTCAACTGCAAAGTCGGAGCCTTTCCGTCTCATGTATTTTAGTATTTCGATTTTCCTGATTAGAAATCAAGCAGGGCTTGCACTATCCCCGAATTTTCCCGAAAATCTGTCCGTCACCCCGAAAAAAAATTTGGTTCCCCGAATCTCCGAAAATCACGCAATCACGGTGCCACCCCTAGCGATTTATCACCAGTGACTTGCCCTGCCAAACATTACTTTGCATACCATAATTCTTCACTATTCTCTTGTTCATTAATTTTCGTTTCTTTTTTTACTTTGCATAAAAACCAAACAGATGGGATATCCAATTGCAAACATTGCAATATAATCAGTTCTTCATATGTTGACAAAACAAGTATTGTCTTTAGGAAATGAGTTTAAATCATTTCGAATGCAGTTTCCCAATCGCTATTTCTTACATCATTCGTAGTCAAGAATTTTATTTTCAAGTTGAATAGAATTGTAAAATGCATTCACTACTATACAACTTCAGGCTTTAGTAGGATTTTGATACCGATAGCCGACAGATGGGTTCTACAGCTGAATTGTGAGTTTGCAGAGTTTGTTTTCCTTTTTTTATTTTTTTCTAAGATTTTCCTATTTTTTAATTCTCAAATGCTGAATGTCTGATAGAAAATATAGTCATCTTCTTGCAACATCTTTACCCCATCCAAAAACAACCTTCTATTGAGAAAAAATTTAGTTATAGACTAAGCTATGTACAAGGTTGGAGAATCAAATATTTAACCGACATTTACCCCAAAATTTTAATCATAAATAAATTTTTATTTTGTTTATATAGGGGGGGGGGGGATAGGCGGCTATCCCTTTTAAATTTTGGTACCTCATTTTTTTTTTATTGGGAGCAGTCATGTCAACAGGATAATTATTTTTTTCGCTCTAAGTGGGTGAGAAAGAAAACGATATCAAAGCCTCCGAGAAATTATAGAAAGATTTTGAGAGACCCAGCACACCCCAGTGAGATGTGTTCATTCTCTGGGGTATTTTACAATTTCTTAAAGGCTACGGGCCTAATTTGGCTTTGTGTGTGCTCCTTTTTAATTAGATTCTTTCGATCTTTTTGAATGTCACGGCGAAACTATGACTCATTTTTCTAAGAATTCGAGGTGTATTCGAATAATTTCGACATTTTGTTGTTGTCTTTGTACCCCTTTACTCATACCCTCAATTTTTTTTTCAAGGAACACTGAGAGGTTTGAAGTTAGTTTGCTTGTTTGTTACAACCATGATAGGGTCTAATTAATTACTACGTAAATTATTCTTCTGATGTAAATATGAGATGGTATCTTATAATGGGGGCATCCAGAGGGGGGGGGGGGTAAGGAGGTATTACATTTAAATTATCATATCTTGATTTTTTTTTAATTAAAGCAGGAGTGCCAAAAATTTAATTTTTGTTTAATTTAAAGCAGAGACAGCATCCTATCAAAGTGGTATCCAGACGGGGGGGGGGGGGTAGGCAGCTACAATATCCCAATGATAATGCTGCGATTTTTTTTAAAGCAGGAATGCCAAGAAGTTAATTATTTTTTTATTTAACTCAGAGAAGTTATCCTATCAAGATTGTATCCTGAGGGGGGGGATATCGGGAGCTATTATATTTATGCCATAGTACATTGATTTGTTTTTATTGAAAGCAGGGATACCCAAAAGTTGAAAAGTTGACAAAAATTAACAAGATTTTCGTGAGTTATACTTGATACATCACTTGTATAGTTTTATCGTCCAAAGGGAAAGCGACATATGCGTCCCACCCGTTTTTTTTCTTATTGATGAAACAGGTTTACTTTGAAAACATTCATTCATAAGTACCACGCAGATTCACACTATAAGGAATTTGTGTGACGAGAGCAATATCGACATCCCACTTAACATTGCGCTCGAGTGTCAATGGCGCCCATATTCCAGTGCCCAATTTATATTAAAAGGCAAGTCCATAATAAAAGCTTTCAGTTTGGTAAACTCAGGGAAGAGTCTTTGAAAGGCTTATGGCCTCAGGATACTAGATTTCGCAACGTTCTCACGTATCTTCAAAGGCTTAGAAAATTCTATTCCACAACAAATGATGACCAAAGATATGCACAAATGTAACAAATGTAACATTTGGAATATTATAAAACAGTCTTCAAAGCTTTGAAGAAAAGCAGAAAAGGCTAAATATCCCTAACTACGCTTGAAACCTATTTTAAAAGAGAATCTTCGGAAATTCCCATTGAAATGATATAGCAAAAGCTTTCAGCCTGAGAGGGGGTCAAAGAGAAGTTTTTGAGCATTTTGACCAGACCTGACTTATAGTTGCGACTTTCTTAAATTTGGTAATTTTTGTGAGCATTTGGAAATCAAAGCTTAAACTCAATAACTGATATTAAGTGTCCTAGCATTTTGCTTGGATTAAAAGTGACGAACTAGGAAAGAAATCTCAACATCTTCCTGGAGCTACTTCAGTCTGCATATTATTTCATTTAATTACATTTAAAACGGATGAGCTTTTCATTTTTACCTAAGAAAATAGCTGGCACTTCATTTTTCTTCATACCGAATAAACCATTAAGTGTTTTTTTGTTTCATTGTAATTGAAGTGTTTTCATGTGAAGTGTTCATCATGTATTTTTCAATTTGATAAATATTCTCCTTTTAGATACAGTTTATAATTTGACTGATATTAGGTATTTCATCAGTTTATAATTTGGAATGAATCCCCAAAAGGAAAAATGAATAATATCCAAATGAGCAGCCAAAAGCAATAAAAAAGCAGCAGTTCAGCCTTAGCCTACATGACATATATTCTATAAAGAAGCAAAAAAAAACTTTAAAATGCATTTTTTTTTAATTTTTATTAAGAGCCAGTTTATAATACAATAAGACTTCTTAGGAATCCAAAAGAGCAAAAACAAGACCAGTCAATATCAAAGTCGCCCATTTCATCTGTTTTAAAGGCGACAAAACAGATATAGGCAAAGGGAAATATGAAAAAATTAAGCTTCTAAGTTCAAAGTTATATTCAAAGTTTTTACCCAGATAACTGACGAATTTTGTGATACAGTATTAGAAGTTTTGTATGCAGTAATGCTTGATGAAAAAAACTACTAATTTTGATAATTATTTATGTTAAGAATACATAGCTAATAGATACTTCAACTACTCGTATTATACAGGGGTTCTGAAACGCCACAGCCATTTCGTTTCTACCAGATTCCTACTTCTCTTGATAAATAACGAAGAAGACAAGTTTTCAGCCAGCGCTTGCGAACTTTTGAACTCATGAATAGGCTCAAATCTGTTGTAAATTTAAGCTGTGATTTGAGAAAGACTGATGAAAACATTAATGTTTGCAGTCAACATTGATCGCACCGGCGGCACGCCACCGACATCTTACCGGCGGCACGGTGGCGGCGGGGTCTTTCTTCAAGTCCCAAAAGTAGCAAAATAAAAGATAGAGCTTAATAATTTCGTTTCCTTAAGCATAACACAAAAATAGTTACCTAACAAAGGGGATAATAAGAATAATCTTCACAAAGATTTTAATAAGTATAATATCTTCTCATATGGAGTGATCTGTATTAAAGAGGATTAAGAACTTTTTTTGATATGTTCAAAGAATAACTTCGTAAATTATTGTTTTTGTTTTTTCAGAAAATACCCCATACCCGTATTGATCAAGGCAAGAGCATCCTATTCAGATAGCGATTCACAAAAAATAGAACAGACGAAGAAAGAAATTCGAAGTATGTAGAATTTATATACTTGTATATATATATATATATAAATATATATATATATATATATTTTATACTAAAAATGACGTTAAAAACAACCTTCCATGAGTGACAAAAAAAGAGAAAAAATAAGAAAAAATAAGAAGAAGAAAAGCAAGAACCAAAGTTAAATTTCAGTGTTTTTGTACTAAAAATATAATCTAAGAAGTTGGTCTGTCACTAAAGAAAAAGACAATTTTCATTAACAGATTAACAGGGGCGTAATTTCCTATGGGATATGGGGAAGGGGAGGCAACTGCCCCTCCCATACCTTGATTTGCCTCCCCTCCCGACCTGAGTTTGCCTCCTCTCCCCCAGCTGAAATTTAATTTCTTCAAAAATATTGTCAAAACTAACATAAACCTGCATAATTAAAGCATTAACAGAAACGGATCAGTTTTCTTTAGTATATATTTAATTTTATAGTACTGTAAAGTATCTTTATGGTACTTTCTTGGTACCAAATGGATCATTTTCCGTTTTTACTGTCATTTTCACTTGATTTGGGGAAATTGGCTCCAACTTAGCCCCTCCCCTCTCCCCCACAGGACTTCGACGAAATTACGCCACTGCACATTAAGTGACAGTATCGCCCCTAAAAAGAATATAATTCGGCACGTTTCACTAAAGATGCAAAAGCAGCTTCTTCCATAATAACTGAATCATTTCTAGTAATCTATTTTTATAATCGAGAGCTCTTGCTCAGAATTTCCAAAAGAAAAGAAGAAAGGAAGGAACTTATATTTGGGCATCTAACACCACGTTTTGCTGAAAAGTTAACCTACAGGAGGACTTGGCTAGTGAACACTTGTCAACACTGATGCCACAAGGAAACGAAGTGGATCATACCGAATAGAGACGAGGAAGAAAAGAAAAAGAATCACAAGAACTAGCTTTTTCGTGCCAGCCATTCAAAACTAAAGAAACTGTGTGATAAATTTTGATACAGTTTTGAATTGGATATGTAATGTGTTGATTCATTGGTCATCATATCGATTTCAAAAATTTGATTAAATCCGAGACATCTTGACGATTTACTCACGCACAGCAGTCAACATTTAAAATTATTTTGCATATAAGGTAACAGCTATAGCTCAACATTTGTGTATAGTGTTTTAAACTTCGATGGCCGATTTTCTTTAAACACCACCAGCGATTTGTTTTTTCATATAAGATAAATCACTACCCAGTCCACACAACAGTCACACCTGTAGATACACACAAAAAAGGAAAACAAATCAATGGGTGATCTGTGTTTTCTGTTGTTTTAAGTCACATTTGCACTACAGAAACAAAAATAAGAATGGTAAAAAGTCAGTTCCCAAGTAATATCAACTAATACTATGTCTTTGTATCTTCAGCCAGATTCATTATACACATAGGAAAGCTGCAATTCCAAATTCACTTATTTTCTAATTTAAAAAAATGGTGCTTTAAATTTCTGCCCTGATTGGTCAGTCACAAAAAATATAACGGAAAGTTGAACATTGCCCAACTCTTCAAATTATAAAGGATTTATTTTATTGAAGCTGTAGTCGTGCATGGTTTGTATTGTTGTCCACAAGTGAGACTATAATGTGGCTCGGGCATAAAGGACCCCGAAAACAACTTTCCTCTATCTCAAAAATTCAAATTGAGTCTCAGTTAACATCGAACCAAAATATTTACCACTGAGTCTCTATCTTCCCAACCAGAGAAGGCGTTTGAAGACGTAAAGCTTTCATTTGTGAAGAAGGATGTGGCTTCCATGCCCAAACTCAAGTCTTGGTTTCCACCCCCTCCTGGCACACTTGATGATCTTGGCTTTGCAATAGGGCCTGGCGTAGAATTGATATGGCCAGCAACAACCTCGGAAAAACTCGATCCCTAAAATATATTAGAAATTTGATATTTAATCAAGAGCATAGATTAAACGGCTATAGTCGTAGCACTTTATTCGAAATGAATAGCATATATGCGCTAACAAAAGGCTCTTTTTTCTTTCTGCAAAGGTGAGAGTTTTTCGTTTCTGTGAGACGAAAGTAATGAGAAATGAGCTAGTTTTATGCGGCATTTTTATTTAATGTGAGATTTAGTGAGCGCTTTCTTCTACGAAACCATTTTTCTTTTGCTTAAATAAACACAAATTTAAAAATTTTGAAAAACAGCGGTTAACTTATTTTTAAATAACTTAGAAGTGAAGGAAGATTTTTTGGGTAATGAAAGCTGGAATTGATATTAAAAGGATTGAAAAATAATAGGTCTTCACAGGTCATTTCTAGGTCAAAAACATGAGTAGAATAAGTTCATATTTATGGCCGTTTTTTAGATTAAAAAAAGCAAGTCTAATCAGCCTTTAAATTTGAATATAGACGTGACAATGCAACCAGCACAGAATGGTTTTTGTTACGTATCCCAAAACAAAGTCTTAAAAAACCGAGGCATTATTTTGTCCGTCTGTCAAATAGATTCTAGTTCAAATTTTAATCTTTGACACTTATCTATGTAACATGCAATCTTTAGGTTCGCCTTACACTTACTCGAATCAAGCTTAACAAAAACCTAAGAAGTCTAATGCTGACCGGAATGTTGAAGTTAATTAATAATAAATAAATAAAAAAAATTAGCTTGTCAACAGATGAAGGTTTTACTTGTTTTTTAAATGAATTGGAATAAAACAAGACAATTATTACAACGTCAAAATTTAGTTTTTCTTGTATCATGACGGAAGACTCTTCGAATATTGGACTATTTATAAATATTTCTTATTTATACCATCGAGAAATTCTTATTTACACCTCGTCTCACTGGCAGGTTGGTGACAGCTAGTGTAGTGATGGTAAGAGTAATAGCATAATTACGGTACGTTTTAAGGTTAAATTATTGCACGAGTATATTCCTGCTCAACTTGGGTTTCAATTCGACTCTTTACTTTTCTTTCAATATTTTTTTTGGAATGTCTTTTTATAGTTAATTTAAAACTTATGATCATAGAAAATTGGAGAGGGCTCACCAGATCAGGAATTCTGAGAGCTGCTGTTCTTTTTAAGGCAAGAAGCCGACCGGAAGGCACCGAGACGACTGCCCTTTCAAGCCAATTTGTGCCCCAAAACATCTCAACTATTCCAAAGTATCGGATAAAATATGCAAAATACCATTTAATAAAGCAAAAGTGCCAACTCTAAACTAGACTGGATAAAAAAGAAAACATTTGGAGAGGAGACACAGAAAGCCTGTAAGAGTTAGATCATTCTAGATCTATAATTACAAAAAAATAGAAGAAAGAGATTAAAATACTAAAATTTTTGCTAGTAATTAGATTTTGAGACCTGTAAAACACACAGGTTTCGTACCTTAAAAATCAAAATTTGAAGCTACAAAAATATCAGTTAATTGCAGTACATAGTAGAATAAGGCTAGAATGACAGTAAGATCAATGTCATTTCGCTAGTTTTTATTTATATCAAAGAGATACATTCGAAATATAGTTCTTTAGCTCATATGTCACATTTTTTTCTAAAATAAAGCCATTTTGCCGTACCGTTTTAGCAAAAATATTTGTTTTAAAGTTATTGTTTTACATACTTGGCGTAAACGATTCTAAATTATACGAACTAAACACATCTGTCTCTACTAATATTGTTTAGTAAAAACAATTTATTATTCAGACTTCATAACATGTGTTCAGTTTCACTGATAGGGCCAAAACAAATTTAACCTGCTTTACGGAAGAAGCTACATTCTTTTTAAGTATCATTTAGTTTTAGAATTTGAATCAACATTTATTACAAATTAAATTCAACTCTCTAAGAGAGAAATCTTGGTGATCATGATATCATACTAACATATCTCATACTTTCAAAAGGCTTAAACCAAGGAGTGGTCATAATGATCGGAAAGGGTATGCATAATTGTGCATTACTATTAATAGAAATGACTACATAATCTTTATTTGCAGTGTTCCATTCATATTAACAGCGCTTAATAGCTAAAAGCTTGACGAAGGATGTCAGATATTTTAGAGTTGTATATTAACCTTGGAGAAGGGGGTGGGGAGAGGGGGGTATTATAGATCTTTCTACCTTCCTCACTCAACATGAAAACGAGTCAGATTTCTTTAAAAAAAGAAAAACTTTTTTAATGTGTTTTTCACAAGTTATAAACGTTTAAAAGATAGTAAGAACTAGACCTCTGGTGCCAAGATACCAACGAGCATTGCTGCAACTGTGACACATGGGAGGGACTAAGTCGATAGGATCGGACTTATCCATAACACACCACTTAAGGGCGAACTAAAAGCCTAACAACTACTTTCTGTGCCTAAGTAAAAAGCCCAACTGCTACTACACATTCATTTGGAACCCCCCCCCCCGTCCTCTTGCAGACATCAGGCATGGTCCCCCACAAAGGCACAGCTTGGTCCTCCCAAAGGTGGGAAGAATATCTCTACTTCGCAAAAAATTTGGCTACAATCCGAAAACTTTTTGATATTTTGATAGCAAAAATTCAGACTTCCTTCCCCATATGTTAGATTCGATATGGGCTTACAAAAGGCAGCACCAAGACACTAGCTCTCCCTTACCTCCCGGTTTGGTTGACATTAAACAATCTCTTCTGGTATGCTCTTTTGAATAAAATTTAGCCCTCCCCCTCATGAAAAAACGAAGAACAGAAAAATAGAATTTGAGAATTCCAATTTTCTTCTAAAATTTTCCCCTATCTAGGAATATTAGAAGAAATACAGGGTATCAATATCCGGTCCCAAAGAGATAATTCCACAGTCTGCACAAGTCAGATCTACATGATCCCTTCTTAGCTAACTTTTGAAGCTACAATATTTTTGTTTTGTTTCTTGTTTATAGTACTATTTAGTTGGCTACAACAACAAAAAAATATTTTTATTTTGGAAAAACTATTGGAAGTCTCTGAAAAATTTCCAAATGTTTGAATTTAACATAAAAAGAATCATGTTTTGTTTTCATAGGCTGTTGAAATTTCATCAATAATTAGAGGCACATGAAAAATGAAGGAGGGTTGGACTTATCAAAACTGCTAAAACAAATTAACTATAGCGAGTTTAGAATCCTTCTGACTTTTCAATAGATATTTAATTAGATGTAAATCCCATAAAAAATAGTTCTTGTAGAATCAAAATTTGAAAACTACTAAGGGTTGTCATTTGGAACTTTAAAGTGACCCCGAAGATCCACAGAGGCCAACAGACATCCGAAAAAAAAAAAACAACAAACAATTAAGTTCTTTTACTTTCTTTGCGGTTAAATATTGAGCCCTGTCAACATACATAGGGAATCCTGTATACCGTATATTATCTTTAATGCATATCCTAAAGAATATAGCTTTGGGTAAGTTAATGAAGTG
The DNA here is from genome assembly GCF_049724085.1 of Artemia sp. Qi Xiang Cuo. NCBI lineage: Eukaryota > Metazoa > Arthropoda > Branchiopoda > Anostraca > Artemiidae > Artemia > Artemia sp. Qi Xiang Cuo. The sequence continues at coordinate 34,736,877 of NC_142813.1, read as the reverse complement.
ACATATTGACAAATTACAAGGCGGTAGAAGAAGAAACGTTATTACGGAATTGAGTAAAGAGCCAATTAAGAAAAAATTGAATGAAAAATTGACCAACGGCTCCATGCAATCCCAAAACTACGATACAATCAAAGCAAAAACAACACGAACGATAACGAAAGAAGAAAATAGTACAGAATAATAAATTGTAAACTCTATCAGCAGAACTAAGACATGAAAGTTTCTACAACTGATCAATGGCTGATAAAACGAAAACAATGAAAATTGAGAAAAAGAGTAAGGTTTATATTTGCAATTTTTCTAAATCGTTTTAAAGCGTATGCAAGGCACAACTGAAGCAACAGACAAGAGGACTTGGGTCACAGGACAGCCCCTTCTATATTTGAATTTTCAAAGATCGTCACTTTTTGCCAAAATATATTAGGTAGATTTTCTGCCTTCACGAAAGACATGTGAAGGTTTTCCAATATTATTTTCATGATTGTTTTCCCAGCTCAGTTTTTTAAATTATCTACTTTTTTAAGCATACTTTCACAATAAAAATTAGGCGGAATAATTAGCACCCTGCGAAGGACTTATAACAAAACGGAGCACATGATGGAGGAGTTCAGAAAGTTTAGAAAAGGACAACAATGCGTCACGATGAACCTAAATTTAAGGAACGGAAACACTATTTTGGTACCAAGAACCAAAATAGACATATACATAAATAGACATAAAGACATAAATAGACATAAAGACATAAATTATATAGGAAATGCTGTAGAGTTACAGGAAGCCGAAAAAGCGATAATATCTAGTGCAAATTATTGTTTGATACATTTTATACGCATGGGAGGGGTTCAAACCCCAAAATTTACCACCTTTATTTGATAAGAAAGCATTAAGCAACAAAATATTAAAGAATATATATATATATGCCTTAATAGTGTTAAGCTCAAAACCGCAACAGAATTACAAAAGAAATAGAAGAAAAAATACTAATTAATATGTTCCCACAATTTAAAGCCATAACGACCAATCGAATGCCTCCGCCATTAGACAGTTTAATAAGCATCTCGTTTCAAACTCTCAAATGGTTGGTTTTCCGACTTACCAATCCCACGGTTATGGCTTCGTTTGCTGATCGTGTGCGACTGACCGAAACAGGTGCAGAGGCAAGGGGTATAGAATTCAGCACCCCACTACTCTCATGTGTAACAGTCTGAAATTGGTATTCATTTATTGTCTGATTCCTTAAACCATGCACCAAAACTTGTTAATAAAACAGGCATAAACAACGAGGATCACAGAAACGAAAAAAAAGTAGTAACAAAACAAAACAAATAACAAAATTAAAATATTTTGCACCTGCCTCCAGGAACATTCCTCCTCGGCTATCAAAAAAGAAGCAAATAATAAAAAAAAAAGGCAGTAAAAAACATACACTGACTGCTAGATAAAAGCATCAAGAACGTGTCCGTTATACTTGTTCGTGATTTTTGTTCGTTTCAAGATTGATTTGCATGTTCAATTTAAGTTTCACTCGTTTTTATATTTATTTATTAATTTACATTAAAATCTTTTGTAGGTTTGTTTGCATTGATTGTTTATTTAATTTCTATACATTTTAAGTTTCATTTGTACTTCAATAGCAAAATATTTTTTATTACCTTAAGCTTGATATTCAAATTCAATCTAAGCATTACTCGCTTTAAGATCTATTTATTCATTTATATTATTACTTGTTGTATGTCTTTGCTATGACTGCTAATTTAATTTCTGTTCATTTTGGCTTTCATTTATACTTTAATAGTAATTTCTGGTCGTTTTGAGTTTTTATTTTAACATATATCTACATATGATTAGCTTAAGTTTAAAATGGCCCTTACTTTTCTTTTTAAAACTTATTTTTCGGAAAGTTTTTTTTTTAATTAATTTTTGTTCGTTTTTGGTTGCAAAAAATTTCAATTTTTTAAAAATCCCTTATTTCAAAATCAAACTTAAAAAAAAATCCAATATTTCTCGGAATAACCGTACTTGTGCCAGAGTAACCATATAAAAATGAAAATATTGATTGCGGCCAACTTTGGAGTTTTTATGATCGGATGTTTGTGCTATTTTTTAAACATCCTGCTATCTCCCCACGTTTATCAGATGGGTTTAGGGAGTTGAGGGGGGGGGGGGGGCTAGTTGCCCTCCGATCTCTTTTGATTATTAAAAATTGAACAAGAACTTTCAATTTCAAATCAAATGAGCCCTCTTCAAAGTCTATACGAGCATCCTTTCCATAAGAACTATATATGCCCCTAGAGCACTACTCATACCGCCAGCTTCCGGGCCCTTGCGGGTTCCGTCGACACAGGAATTTTTCTTATCTTACCTTTGGACTATTTTTAATGAAATGGCTATTATAAAAATTTTATCAGATGGGCTTGGGAAAAAAGGGTGTGTGTGTGGGGGGGGGGGGGGCTAGTTGCCCACGGATATCTTTTGACTCTTAAATAATTAACTAGAACTTTCAATTTCCAATCAAATGAGCCCCCTCTTAAGTTTATACGCGCATCCCTTCCAAAAGAACCATAAACGCCCCCAGGAAAACACTTCCCACGCCTATCCCCCGGGCTCTGGGGGTGTTTCTGTTATCTAATTTTTGAACAATTTCCAAAACACTGGCTATCTCAAAATTTGTAGGGGACGGGTTTGGGAAAAAAGAACGTTGGGGGGGGCTAGTTTAACTCTCTTGACTCTTAAAAGGTGAACTAGAACTTTAAATTTCGAATCAAATGAGCCCTCTATGAAGTTTATACGAGCATCCCTTTCATAAGAACCATACATGCCCTTAGGGCATAACTTAGAACGCCTTCCCCTGTGCCCTGGGGGGTTCTATTGACACCAAATTTTTTCTTATCCGACCTTTGAACTATTTTTAACAAGATGTCTATCTCAAAATTTTCCTCAGATGGGTTGGGGGATAGCTGCCCTCGGATCTCTTTTGACTATTAAAAAGTGAGCTCGAACTTTCAATATCCAATCAAATGCGCCCTGTCCGAAGTTTATGCGAGCATCCCTATCATACGACCAATATATGCCCCAGGGCATAACTTACAAAACCTGCCCCCGGGCCCTGGGGGGTTGTGACGACACCTGAGTTTTTGTTATCTGACTTTTGAGAAATTTTTAACTTAATGCCTATCTCAAAATGTTTATTGGATGCATTTGGGGAAAAATGGGCGTGGAGGAGCTAGTTGCCCTCCAATCTCTTTTGACTCGAAAAAACTTAACTAGAACTTTCAATTTCCAATCAAATGAGCCATCTCTGAATTTTTTACGAGCATCCCTTCAATGAGAACCACATATTCCCCAAGAGCATAACTTACAACACCTGCCCTTGGGCCCTGGAGGGGTGTGTTCACCCCTGAGTTTTCGTTATATGGTCTTTGAACTATTTTAAAAAAAAGCTATCTCAAAGTTCTTATCAGATGGGTTTGAGGAAAAAAGGGCATGGAGGGGGGGGGGGCTAGGTGCCCTCCAATCTCTTTTGAATCTTAAAAAGTGAACTAGAACTTTCAGTCTCCAATCAAATGATCCCTCTTTGAAGTTATTACGAGCATTCCTTCCCTAAGACCCATATATGCCCCCAGGACATAACTTACAACGCCTGCCCCCGGGCCCTGGTGGGTTGTGTCAAGACCGGAATTTTTGTTATATGATCTTTGACCTATTTTCAACAAAATAGCTATCTTAAAATTTTTATTGGATGCATTTGGAAAAAAAGGGTTTCGGGGGGGGGGGGGGGAGCTGGTTAACCTCCAAAATCTTTTTACGCTTAAAAAGTGAACTAGAACTTTCAATTTCCAATCAAATTACCAATTTATGAAGTTTGTACGAACATTCCTTCCATAAGAACCATTTATGCCCCCAAGGTATAACTTATAAACCTTGCCCCTGAAGACTGTAGGGGGGTTGTTCTGCTCCAACATATAAGGTCCAGAGCTTTCAACTGGCTCCAACGAAATACCTGTGCTAGAACTTTTAATCGGCGTATCTGGGGAACTGATGAGCTCGGAAAGTACTTAAGTTGTCCTAGAATCACTTTTGATTACCGAGTAGGGGACTCAACCTTTAAACTGCCAATCGAATGAGCCCTTGCTGAAGTTTCTACGACAACGTTGTCTATACAAAACCTTATATGCCCCCAGGGCATAACTTACAACCCTTGCCCTGAGGGCTGTGGGGAAGCTGTCATCCTCAAAGACCTAATTTCCAGAGCTTAAAACTACGGTTAATAAAATGGCTATCTCAAAATTTTGATTGGATGTGTTTGGGGAAAAGGTGGGCGTGGGGGGGGGGGGGCTAGTTGCCCTCGAATCACTTTTGACTATTAAAAAGGGCACCAGCTCTTTGAATTTCCAATTGAATGAGCCTGTTTTGAAGTTTCTACGACAACGCCTTCTATAAAAACCTTATATGCCCCCAGGGCATAACTTATAACCCTTGTCTTGAGGGTTGTGGGGGAGTGTCCTCCTTAAAAACATATTTTCTATCTGGAAATCAACTACGCTGAACAGAATGGCTATCTCAAAATTTTGATTGGATATGTTTGAGGGAATGCTGGGCGTGGAGGGGGGGGGGCTAGTTGCCTTCTAATCACTTTCGACTGTTAAAAAGGACACTAGCCCTTTGAATTTCTAATCGAATGCGCCTTTTTTGAAGTTTCTACGACAACGCCTTCTATAAAAACCATAAATGCCACCAGGGCATAACTTAAAACCCTCGCCCTGAGGGTTGTGGGGGAGTTTCCAGCTCAAAAACAGATTTTCTATCTGGAAATCAACTACACTGAACAAAATGGCTATCTCAAAATTTTGATTGGCTGTGTTTGGGGAAATGATGTGCGTGGGGGGAGGGGGCTAGTTGCCCTCCAATCACTTTCAACTATTAAAAAGGGAACTAGCCCTTTGAATTTCCAATCGAATGAGCCTATTTTGAAGTTTCTACGACAACGCCTTCTATAAAAACCAAATATGGCCACAGGGCATAACTTATAGCCCTTGCCCTGAGGGCTATGGGGGAGTGTCCTCCTCAAAAACATATTTTCTATTTGGAAATAAACTACGCTGAACAAAATGGCTATCTCAAAATTTTGATTGGACGTGTTTGGGGGAATGATGGGCGTGGGGGGGGGGGGGGGCTATTCGCCCTCCAATCATTTTCGACTATTATATAGGGCACTAGAACTCTCGATTTCCAATCAAATGAGCCCCCTTTGAAGTTTCTACGACGACCCCTTCCATATGAAGTGCCTCTGGAAAAAAAAAAAAAAAATAAATAATAAAACATTGGAGCCCTATGGCCTTTACTATAGGCAACACTACTACAGCGTTGCCTCTGATACTATTTTCAGCACCTAAACACCAGCACCAGGATGCCAGGCCCCAGCTCAATGTGATCTTCTAAACAAGAACATAGGAACATCGTAAGGAGGTATTTCGTACACACCCTGTGCATTCACCAAAACCAATTCAATGGTGATACGTAAGCCAGGTGCTGGAAGAAGTCGAATTCCACTTCAGCAGCCGGATTTCATATGATGAAAAGTCTACGTATGGACGAATATTTTATTCATTTTGTCTTGTAACAGAGTTAAGAAATTTTTTTCTACAACCGGCAAAACTGTATTTAGTACAAATAAAAAAGTTTTTGTTGATATACTAGAAAATAGGTCGTTCTAGACTTTTTACTGATACATTTTCTAGGAAAATCAAGAAAACTTTGCATTCAATAAGATACTAGTTTCAATTCACCTAGGGAAGTCTTAAGATATTTTCCACCTGATGCAACTCAACGCTTACAATCAGAGATTAGCTTTAAAAGACAAGCTCTAGGCTGCGTAAACTGCATTACTCACTGAATCTGATACAGCCACCGAAGGAGAATGAACACAAATACAAACGAAATGTTTCCTAATATTACCACTTCAGTTGCTGTCGCCTTATGCCTGGACAAGAACAGGGTTCAGTCAGAAAATAGGTGTTGTAAGAGCAACTAAATAATATCTCCCGATTTTATTCATTTTGAAAATGAATTATATTCTAATAAATACCGTTTTCTAGTTGTTTTAAGTGTATATGTATTCCTTTACAGAGGCAAAAAACTTGTTTGTTTTAAACAATATTTGTTTCAAAGTATAGGATTTTAGGAGCTGCAGAAGTTTTTCAAGCTCTACATCATTTAATCTTAAACAAGAAATTACTTCAGTAGAGATGGAATAACTTACATAATAGTCGCTTAACAGTTAATTGGTTCAGTTAAGGGTGGCATAACCTAGCTCACGTTGGTCCAACAGCTACATTATGAAGGTACGTAACTGCCTTCAAAATATAGGATTTTTTGCCGAATATAATTTTTTATTTTCTTAAAATAGAGCTTTATTTACTTTATTAGTTGTTCCTTATACAGTCCCTTCATTATTTAATCTCGAAGTCTTCTTACTACCAGCATTTTAAGAAAAGGGAAGACACTTCCACCCCCTCGAAAAAAAACCTTGTATATACCTTTTAAATCAGTAATTCCACAAGAAAACCCACCAGGCCACGACACACATTTAGTATATAAACGTATTATTATTTAATCGAAAACAAGTTATTAGCAGTTAAAAATTGAAACCCTTTCCCTCTCAAAATTCGATTCTGGACCTGTGTCTGAAATCAGTAGTAATATAAACAAAAAGAACATATAAAAACCTGTTTTTCATTCTGCAATGACTTCACCTCATCTTTCTTAGGCATATCGGGTAAAGCAGTGGACAGAATTTCGGCAAGATTAGCTCCATTCTCAAGAGTATTCCACTCCTCACGACTTGCATTCAATTCCTCTGCAAAAAAAAATTGATTAACACACATTGCAACCCAAAAAATTGATATATTAGACTAACTAGTATATTACCCTTCTAGGATTCGTATCTTAAACTGAAATGATTCTTGGGTTTTAGTTCAGTTTACTTATGATAAGACTCGTGTTATGCCACAGGCGGCCCTATTTATCTTTTATAAGGCTCTCTTTGTTTTATAATTTAAATTACATAGTACCTAATCACTTTGGCCAGGTTTTTATAGCTGTAGTCCAATGCCAGAATTGCAGTGTCAGGGTCATTACAGGAGACTAAAAAGTCTTAACCAAGCAACCTGAGCTAAGACGCGTTCAAATGAAATATATGGATAGTGTGAGCGACGCTAAATAGTGTTACTAAGAAAGCTCTAATTTCGTCGAGTAGATGAGCAGCCATAGCCACGTATTGCTGTGAATTCCGTTAGAGCATATGATTAAAAAGCTGAGTGGTTAGCGCGCTAGACTTGTAATCCTATGTCCTTTGGGATGAGGGTTCAAGTCCTGCTGTCCCCAATTATTTAGTTTGGAAGGTTAGTGGTTTCCCTCTGTAAGCTTATCCAGAGTCGACGCAGCTCAACTATGGGTACCTGGAAAAGTCTGGGGAAGGAGATAAAAATCTGGGAAAAGTCTGGGAATTGCCCTGGCTGAAGGGCCAAGAAACGGAGATCGGCACCGCTGGTAGGAACTATAAAGTCCAGTGTCACATCCTTTACTTGTTTTCACCCTTTTACACAAAAAGAAAGAAACGTCTTTTCAATTACAGTAGCTGATTTGTTGGCAGGATAATTATTCTGCTTTGTTTAACAGCAAAACAATCCTTAAAAAGTAAGTTTTTTTTTTTTTAATTCGCTGTTTATATACATTTTTTTCACGTGTGCAATTGGGAAATACATGGAACAAATATAACAACAACAAAAAATTAGGAGGCCCCACCTGTTACTTCATGGCCTTCATTAAGGTCAATGTTTCTTAAAAAAAAGAAGTGAATTTCCAACACAACCTGTTACTTTATGGCCTTCATTTGGGGTCAATGTTTCTTTTGAAAAGAAAAGAAGTAAACTTTCCAACACAACTGTTTTTGCATCCAAAAACTTTTCCAGTCAAACGCAGACGGTAATAGTCTGTCTACTTTGTGGAGTATGATTCATGAGTGCGCGTTATCATGGCATTCCCCAGACATTGGCTAAGTTATTATAATTTGTGATGTCCTTTATTAATTTTTTTTTTCTTGGCTTGTCAAGCAGTTTAGGGGCATGTATAACCTTTTTATTCTTGTGAACCCGTGCCAAAGTAATGAACTTCTTGGAAACATGGCAAATGTAAATAAAAAAAAAAGGAAAAAAAAGGACTTGGTGAGCGTCAGTTTAAAACAAAATCATGGGAATATAGTGAATGTCATTAAAAACTAAATAAAACTTCTTTTCAACATTATAAATGTAAAAAAAAAGTTGGTGTTGTTTTGCATTTTACAACATGAAAAAATACCCCAAAAATCACTTACGATCATTATGAGCAAAAGCACAAAAGGCTCCTCTAGGGCAGTAGCCAGCATTTTGTACATCATGACATTTGGTCGATTTATAAATTTCGGGATGAAATTGTTGTTCAGTCCTAGTATGGCAGTAAGAGCAGTTATCACCACTGTCGCACAGGGTTGGATCACCCCAGTCATCACCATGCTTCACATTTGGACAAGGTGTGGATCTAAAATAAATTATTGATTAAAATAAGATCCCTTTCAGATTGGATGACAATCAGCTACTACCCCTGGTAAAAGGAGCAGCTCTTAGCCTCTGAGCAAATGAGTATGGGAAACTCATAACAGAGGAAGATCATGGCTGTCTCTGAGAAACAAAGAAAACCAACCGACGCCTTCTAGCGTTACCAAGCAAAATCATAACGTTAATTATAAAATCTAAACAAAAATATTAGTTGCATTAATTTTTTTTTACTTTTGCTTTCCATTAGGCCCAATATAAAAGAACCATTTTTGCAAGTTCAATGTGCATATTTGTGTATATTATTTAACCAGCCTATGTTTTGTATATTAGCCATACCTAACTATTTTGTAACCAACATAAATAATTTAAACCAAAGAATCTGTCTAATTTGAGAGAATTTCATAAAACAAACGGGAATATTTATCAAAACCTATCAAAACCTATATATGAATATTTATCAAAAGTTTAATAATGTGAATTGAATTCGTTTTGAACTTGTTTTAGTTCTGCAAGGAAGCTATAACTGTATATAACGACACTGTTTTTTTGTTTCCTACTAAGCCCGTGTTTCCTACAAACGATTCTCTCTTAACGGTTTGCCATACTTTTTTAGGTGAGTTAAATGGGTTAAGTTAAATGGGGGTTGAGTTCCATGGGAACCGCTATAGCGTATCTCATATCTAAGCATAACCAGATGTGGGCTATGAAACCTAGTCATAAAAACGTATATTTATTGTCACATTTTATTTTTATTCAATTTTAGAATATAGAACAGTGCTTATCCTTCCATCAAAAATTATAACAATTTAAACTACTACGACCTTTAGGGCATGATTCGGGACCTGACTATAACAATTATAACCATTAGGGCCTCATTCAGGATGAGATTTATTCAAGTATTTTATTTTATGAAATAAAAAAAGGAAAACTATTTCAACGCCGCATGGTGAAACAAATTGTGTTTGGTGCGAATAAAGCACACAAATAACAATTAAAACTAAATCTAAAAAATACTCGCTAAAGTAGCAACACAATAAATTGCTGAGCAAGGGAGCATGTTGTTAGGTGCACTGCATCAATATCAGGGCAAAACAATAATTGTCACGATTTTTTTTTAAACAAACCTGGAACGTATTATTCAAATTATTTGAACTAAAATTATTTGATGTCAATTGGTAACTTGATACACAATGGACAGCATACTTCTTTTCAAAACTGAGGGGCAAATAGTCCTAGTACAATAATTCTAACTTGATAATTACTAGTTGCCTTGGCAGCTGTTGATCAAAACAACTGAAGATTTTCGAGTCACTACTTAGGATAACTAGAAAGCATTTAGAGAATCTAGACCACATCTTTAGTGACAAGCTAAAGCCACGCAACTCGTTAACTTCAATTCATGGATTTCTTCCGCGAAACTCTGCGTCAACTTTTCTATTAGTTCTCTGATGCATGGTATCAAAAGGTATTTTGTGGCTAGGATTTCCAAAAACATGGCTGCTCAAAGCAGAAACAAAAAACATTAGCATTGGCCAATGTTTCTTACATAATAAAAACGTGTTTTTAATTATTCTTCTTTCATTTCAATGAATTGCCCTGTTTCACCTCACTTTATTTATCAGTCCTGGTTGAACTTCGCTGAAGTAAGGATGCTGGGACTGTTAAAAAAAAAAAAAATCATTTTAGTTTTATTGACCGTATGTTGTTGTAAGTCTTTTTTCATTCATATATTTATGTTTTTCTGAGGACGGCCCTTGGACATAGGGTCGAAATATTCATTCAAATTATTACTACTGTCTTACGAAAAGAATTCCCTATTATTCTTCTTGTTTTTGATGTTTGTGATTTTTATTCTCCAAGTATAGTTGTAGAAAATCAAAATACATTTCCTGGAAATTGTATTTCGGGCGGAAACTACTATAGTTAAGCCGTTATTGATCATTCTACGGGATCCACAGCAACCACTTACTTTTCTTACATGAAACCAGAAATCATTTATCTGTTTTTTTTTTTTTTTTTTCTTAAAATGTAGCCCGTACTAGCCAAATGCTTAGGACGCTGGACTGACACTTCTACGTCTGTAAGGGCAGGAGTCCGAGTCCCGGTATCACTGATTATTTAGTTTAGAACGGTGGTCAGCGGTGTGACTGCAAGATCAGCCAGAGTCAACCCAGCTCCAAAAAGAAACCTAGAGGAACCTGGCAAGGGGGGGGGGGGGTAATATTCCAGCATTGGATTATTTCCCCCAGCCACAAATTGCATTCCTGGTTGAAGGCAGAGAATCAGGACATCTGTACCTGCGCTACGCAGATCATTGACTGCAGGCGAAAAGTAGCTATGTTTTTCTGCTGTTTGTTCGTAAAAATTATCAAGTTTTTCTTTCTTTTACTATGAAATTTGTGAGAACCGAGAAACGTAAGAAAAGAATTATTTCTGGAGTCAATAAACACGAAAAACAGCAAAATAACTGGGCTTGTCAGGAAGTCTAGTCAAAGTAAAAATAACAAAGCTGTTGTAAAAATCGTTAAAACCTGTAAACACAATTAAAACTCACAGGTTTAAAAGGAATAAATACAAGGACAAATTTAGTCTTGAGACAAAAAGCACAAAACACGATTTATTTAAAAAGAGAAAAAAAGAAAGCTTAAAGTTTGCAAAATAAACACTAAACAATTGTAAAGTAAAAAGATTTTTTAAGGCCAAAAAAACTTTCACTTAAAATTTTACCTTTTACCTAAAAATTTTAAGAGAAAAACAAGTTTACCTTATAATTTTATTGAAGGTAAAGAAATTTGTACATAAAAACAAAATTTTGTAAGATACAAAGAATTTTTAAGGTAAAAAAAAGAAATACAATTGTAGGGTAAGAAGAAGGGGGAGAGAGCGGTAGAAATTTCGCTTATTTAATGTTTATAAACGTGGCTCCTTACTGTTACCAACAACAAAAAAGAGAGAATTCAAATCCAGCTTACCGATATTTAAATTTTCTTGGCGTCCTTCTACGGTCCTTGTTATTGTGAAACTGAGGACAGGCATATCCTTGACGACAAAGCCGCGGAGGTTTTTTGCATTGTTCTGTTTTGTAATTAGCGAGCACATACACTGAGTCTTGCCATTTCGGATCGTCAGCCATTAAATTCCTTTCTTTATCTAATGCATTTGGACCTTGTAAAGTAGAAATATCAAGCTCTGGATTTTCAATTGCCTTCAAAAAGAAATTTATTAAATGATGAATCAATTCTTGTCTTACCTACATCTACACCCTTTCCCACTTTACTTGGCTTTCCCACTTAGCATTTTTATATGGCTTACCTATAAACACATTTGGCTTGCTGTCTAAATAGGTTTCCAAGTTCAATCAATTTCTCCATTCCAGCAGTATTTTTAGTATGTTCAGATAAGAGTATGTTAGTATGTTCATCGTCGTTTAGTAAGATCTGCTTATTAGGAATTTTATGAAATAAAACAATTTGCCCAAGGACGGATGAAAATATCAATAGCCCATCAAAATAGTAAAAACATGTGTCTTGGTATTTGATTATTACAAAACCGTAATATAGAACCTCCATGTACTTCCAGACCCTGCTACATCGTCAATTACAGGTCATCACAGGTTGTCAATCATAGCCAGCGCTGCGGCGGTGCCCAAGACCAATCCGAAGAAAATCTGCTTTCCCTTCAACGCCTACATTGGGAATTTGGAGAAAAAAAAAAAACTCATAACATAGAGAATCGGGTGCACATTGGGCAGCCCAATCTGCGCCCCATTTTAATTTAACCTGGTACTCTTCCCCCTACCTGAATACGGCCTTGTTCTACACCTACTAGTTGATTGTGAGATCTCTTCTTTTTTTTTTAATCTTACGATAGAAAATCGTACAAAAAAAAACATTTAGAAATACATATTGAGGTACCTGGTCGTTCCAAGCAATGATGAGATTCAAAACATTTCGCGTCATTTTCATTTTGGATAGGGGTTAAACTTGGATCAGCTTGGATCAATCTTGTGCGTTAGCTCGGCTCACAAAGCTCAAATTGTAGACCTTGAATCGAATTAAATTTATAATAGTAATTTAAACGGTACTTGTATGAAATATCCCCTACCGCTCAAGTTGTTCATTCTTTTACGCATTGCAGAACCGGTTTTTATTAGTTTCTTTCAGCTTAGCGTGAGACAAGATCAAGAGAAGTGACCGAATAAAAGGAAAATATATAATTTGGGCTATATATTTATAAAAAAGAAAACTTTTATTTTCACCAAAATCTTCATGATACTGCCAAATTTCTTTGGTATAGTCACATTAAAAAGCATCAGTTACATTATACAAGCATAGTCACATTAAAAATTGAATATTTAACATAAAAAAAACCCTAGTAAATCCTCTTGAATGTTATTGTACAGTTTTACAAAACCAGGTGTGAAACCTTTCACTAACCACTGATGGGCAAAGTGTACCGGCTGAAGTTTGTCAACAGGTACTGCAACCATGCGCTGGAGTCGTGTTGTTGTGGATCGAGGGGGCAAAAGGGTTTTGTGGATTGGGTGGATCAGAGATTTTCTTCCGAAATCCATGCAGAGTTTCTCTCTTCTTTTTATTCAGAGTTTGCATTTTAAACTTTGTCAGCAGCTCTTCATACGACATTTCTGCCTGCTTTGAAACTATCATTAGAGCTCTTTCGATCCTGGCGCTTTGCTCAGTAGTCAGTCCAAAATGCCATACAGGAGCTGCATATTCAGAATTGGGCGAATAAAAGATATAAATATTCGGAGAAGGTGATCTGGAGGGGCACCATGTTTCGACATAAGCTTGATCATCTGCAGCCCAGCATTCCCCTTTTTTACTAGACTAGATGTGTTTGCTTCCCATTTTAAATCACTGGTACCTCAAGTACCAGTCCAGAACCCAAGAGTATAATTTTCCTTACTTTAAGAAAATCAGAGATAGTTGGTAGAAAATTTGGTTCAGAAGAATTTAAAAATGAAATAGTTAAAATTGAAGATTTACTGTCATTTACTTTCATATTTGAATTGGAAGCTTTAGTCTTCACGTTATTAATTAAAATTTGAGCTTTGCTACATTCATTTGCTTCACAAATTTCTCCAAGGGTAAGGTCGTTAAAATATTTCCAGCGGTCTTCAAAATCATTAGCGATATCATTGATCATAACTAGAAAAAGAATAGGACCCACAATGGCGCCTTGAGGTACATCACAAAATACTGGCTTGGGTTCAGAGAAAGACTTCTTATATTGTAAAATTTGGAACCTATTTATTACAAAACTCTGAATCCTTTTCACAACAGCAACATTCACTCTAAAATCAATTAAAAGCTAAGAAATTAAAATGTTATGATCAATCAAATCGAAACCCTTTTTAAATTCAATTGTTATTAAGTTCAGTCATTTAGCGGGTTCATCAACATGCATAAAAATAAAATGTAAAAGACTGACTAGATAATGGGATATTGATGTATTGTTTCTGTTACCATACTGAAGAGGATCTAATAAGGGTTCATCTTCAGCTTTTAGCCAATTTGCTACAAAACTTTAATATATTTTGCTGAACAAGGGGGTCAAAGTTATTGGCCTCACACCATCAAAATTAAGTTCAGTATCTTTTTTAGGGATAGGAGAAGCATACCCCGTTTTCCATATTTGTGGGTAAACTGAAGAAGTTGAAACGCAATTAAAAATTTGTGTTAGTGGCTTAGTCAATTTGTCAGGAAATACCTTTATAAGTTCAATCGGAATATCTATAGGAGTTATACTAATTCGTTTGAGTTTCTTTATTTTACAAAAACTTGATCCTCAGAAATAGTAGGTAAAGGTATGCCATCGTGTGGAATTTTCTGATACTCTTGGTTTGTTTTATTTACAGCAAGACGCGGTAAAGACTGGATTATTCTTGCCAAATGACCATTTAACTGGTTAGCAACTGTTTCATTGTTAGAATCTGAACAAAAATCAACACCACTAGAGGATTTTGCCATAAATTCGTTTTATTTCCTTATACCACATGCTAGGCTTTGATTCAAAAAGATTATCAATTTTTTTGTGGTAATACTCAGCCGCAGTTTTTCGTATCATTTTACGTACTTTGTTGCGGAGCATATTAGCATTTCCTATTTCCCCTTCTTTTCGTAGTTGAATTTTATACTGAATCAAATCTTTAATTTCTTGGGTTATGTAAGGACGATGTGTGTTACACCGCTTGAACGTTTTCTCGGGAAAGCATTCTTCATATTTTTTTCTTAGTTCATCTTGCAAAAATTTAGCTTTTTCATCAGAGGACTCTAAATTTGCTACCTCATCCCAGGTCTGGAATGTAATCCAATTTCCAAATTTTAAGAGGCCCCTATCCGAAAGAAGACGATAGGAAACCTTCTCAATGACATACTTTACTTCATACGAAGGCAGCGGAGCCCACTTTATCATGTAGTGGTAGCTACCACCAAGGGGAGGTGGGTCTTGAGGTTCATTACAATATTCTGAAAGATTTGTGCAAATTACGTCGAGTTTAGGATTTCTGCCGTTAAGGTTGATTTCGGGGCTTCAATAATTCTTTCCGTCTTTTAAACCGTTGATCTTGGCCCTAAGTGGAGAACCTGTGTAGTCGGTTTTGGTAGAAATCACGACATTAGAAAGTAGTTCTAGTTTGACTATGGAAAGCCAGTTTGGAATGCGTCGTCCTGGTCTCAAAATACATATAATTATGTTCGAAGTAAAGATCAAATTTTTACTTCAAGAGCATTCAGTTTTTTTAATGCTTAGAATTTAATCTTTTCTAAATGTCAAAAACTTTTTCCATCGTAGTCCAAGCTATCCCAATTTCGGAATAACCGTTAATTTGAAGTTTTGTGTCCACTTGAGACCCCCTTCTTATCAAGGTTAAACTGTTTTTTTTTGTTTTTTTTTGTTTTTTTTTTCTTTGTAAACCTTATCTTTTTTCTAAGATTAGCTTGTGACGGTCGTTTCCGTGTATAAATTTTCCACACTCCTCGATTTTAAAATTTATTTAATGACTTCACACTTTGTAACTTACATTTTTTTTAATTTATGGAAATGGTACATCTCTTCCATACGTAAAAAAAAGTATAAAAAATGACATAGTTAGCCAGTGAACTGTAATACTTTGGCCGCGTTGTGGGGGTGCACCTATAGCTAAGTCCTGGCAAAATGCTAAAAATTCTGCCAAGTGAAGTCGACGAGTCGATTGTGGCTGTTGTGCCATAATATATTTTGTTTCATTTTGTTTCAACTTGAACTTATGTTCCAACGAAAAGAAAAAAGAGAAAGGGTGTCAATTATAGCTTTTCAATTTCGATGAAATTTTGAGTTAGCAAAGTAGACAATTTAAACTTCAATCTAAGCTCTTGTTTTACTTCTGAATTTTGGTAGAACACGTTATTTTATGGCCTATCCGGGAAACAAGTGCTTCTTTGGAAAGTTGAAATTGTCCTCCTTATGAGAAACGCCTTAGCGCCTTTGAGAATAACTGTCTTCGCCGAATCCTTAGAATCAGTAGGAGAGACCGTGTCGGCAATGACGAGATACGTACCCGCACACGCAATCCAGATATTGCAACCGTTGTACGACAACATAGATGGCGATACTTTGGACACATCCTCCGCATGCCAGATCACAGACTTCCTAAAATACACCTCCACTGGCAACTGGAAGGCACCCATCATTGAGGAAGGTCAAAGAATACGCTCCGTAGGACATATGAATGTGACAGAAGAGCTCTCCAGACGAGTCTCATCCCAGAGTGGGAAGACATATATGCAGCGGATAACATGAGGCAAGATTGGAGACTACTCACCAATGCCCTGTGTGCCTCCGGAGGCACTGGAGGAACTAGGGTATAAGGTAAGGTCCTCATTATAAATTTAGAAGTGGACTTTTCCATTTTTGTCTCCAGTTCAAATTCCAGGTTCGGTATTACCAAGAAGAAATCAACCCCACTGTGCCATCCAGGGTTTAACAGTAGCGTATAATTTAAGGAAAACATTTTAGACTGGTTTTTCTCTGTTTTTCGAGGGAGGGGAGATACGGGGCCTTTGTCAATTCTAAGGAAAGGCCCCCTCAATATGCGAATATATGATGAGTAAATTCCAACATCTTTGTTGCTTTTAATTAATGGGTATCATTATAAATAGTTTTGTAATTCTGACTTTTGCAGAATACCCTTTAAATTTTTGTATTAATAACTAATTTTGCAACTGCTCTGTACGCGAAATCTTTATCAACATATTCTATTCAATTCAGTTTAATAAATTGACAAAGAATATGCCAAAAAACCTCTTTGACGTTGCTCTGAACAAAAGTAAAAACTAGGTTTCACCTAGGTGTCATCTTTTTCTTTAAAGTTCTCTCAGTATCGCATCTATAGTGACACTTCAGAGTGCCTTAGATTCTGAAAATAAACTGGCCCACCAATCCTAGCTTTTTTTTATCACTTGACACTCAGACGAAATGGTTTACTTGTACAATCACATAGGTAATGGAAGAAAGTTTACTAAACATTATTAATAATATTTTGATGACGCAGAATAAAGACTATGTGTAATAAGATGGTACAGTGGCATCTATCGTCATTCTTTGGTGCTAAATTGCTATAATAGAAAACTAGACTGGTGAAGCAAATGTAATTTTCCAACATTTCTTATTTAATCAGCATTACATATGTGTAAACAGTTTTAAAAATCCTAACACGTGTTTTATCTCACTATTATCATACAGCAGCTTGGAAACTGGGTTTCGAGTTTGGGTATTCTCAGACGCAAAATAAAAGTGTATTAAATTCCGTATGTAGTTTCCTAATATTTAAATAAACTTACTATATCAATATTAAACTTTGCATTGGTGTATTTCTCATGGCAACCTTCTGTGGAATTTTGGAAATGAGAACTTTAAGCTAGGTTGTGACGCAAGGCAAATCTTCCGTGGGCGGCCAAATTTCAAGAGGGCCAAACAAAAAAATGCCTTCACAGGGAAGAACATTACGCTAGCTTCTGCTTTTTAATCCAAATTAAAAAAATTGTCTCTCCAAGGCAAAATTAGGCTGTATATTCATTTGAGACGTTTCCAAAGCATCTTTTTCACAAATACTATAGGAAGACTAGATAATCTTGCATTAAATATGGCACAACAGCCACAATTGACTCGTCGACTTCACTTGGCAGAATTTTTAGCATTCTGCCAGGACTTAGCTATAGGTGTACCCTCACAACGCGGCCAAAGTATTACAGTTCACTGGCTAACTATGTCATTTTTTCTACTTTTTTTTACGTATGGAAGAGATGTACCATTTCAATAAATTAAAAAAGTGTAAGTTACAAAGTGTAAAGTCATTAAATAAGTTTTAGAATCGAGGAGTGTGGAAAATTTATACACGGAAACGACCGTCACAAGCTAATCTGAGAAAAAAAAGATAAGGTTTACAAGAAAAACAGTTTAACCTTGATAAAAGGGGGTCTCGAGTGTATACAAAACTTCAAATTAACGGTTATTCAGAAATTAGGATAGCTTGGACTACGATTGAAAAAGCTTTTGATATTTTGAAAAGATTAAATTTAAAGCATTAAAAAAACTGAATGCTCTTGAAGAAAAAATATGATCTTTACTTCTTATAAGAACATAAGACATGAAAAGAGGATTGATATTCTCACTTTAACTATATGTAGTCTGGGACCAGGACGACACATTCCAAACTGGCTTTCCATAATCAAACTAGAACTACTTTCTAATGTCGGGATTTCTACCAAAACCGACTATGCAGGCTTCCACTTAGGGCCAAGGTCAACGTTTTAAAAGACGAATTATTGAAGCGCCGGAAACGAGCTTAACGGCAGAAATCAGTTTTTTTTTCAATATTAAAAGAATGAATTTAAACTTATAACTACAAAATTCTTTAAACTTAAAACAACAGAATCATGTTTCAATATAAAATCTCAGGAAAGACATTTCGAGTCTACATGGAGATCTTTAATGAAACGCTGGTACTGTAGACAAAATTTTCATAACTGAAGCTGAAAAAGTAACTTCTGTTCCAAATAAAAAATAGAAACAAACATTCTGCAAAAAATAATTATTATTGTTCTTTGAAATATGTTTGCATAAAATACATTCCTGATCTAGGCAATTTCAAAACTGATTTTGTTTCTTTGAAATCCTTTTTCTCTGGGGATGATACCCATTGAGCTGAATCTGGTACTCTCATCACTCTGAGCCTGTTTACAACCCAGCAAGGCAGGGGGGAGGGGAGGGGGAGAGAAAAATATTCCGGCTTCAAAAGGGCACAGTAAGATTTGAAATTAAGATTCCTTGTGGATATTTATGGGAGAAGTTTATAGCCTCATAAAAGCACACAAAATTTCAAAAGAAAAATAGGAAAGTACTTAGAGAGCAGCAGCGAGTCTCCAAAATGAAAAAATAGTAGCCTATTTAGCAAAGCCTCATGAAAAAAGTTGTCCCCATCAACCAGCTGTTCTTGTGAGCCCTGCCAGGAAATGCTAAAGGCTGTTGATCCTTAGAACTTGGAATTCTGCCCCAAGCTGGCCTTCCTATATTTGCCTTTTTGAATAAAATTCAATTATTTACTTCAACAAACAACGTTTCTTACTTGAAGTTCTCTAATGTCATAAATAGGTGTTCTTAAATCCTGTGTTCCATGGGCGAAAGCGCAATGAGCTCCGTTTTTTACACAGAATCCTCTTGCATCTGTATCATGGACACACATCCCAGACTTGTAATACCTTAAGTGGTATCTTCTTTCTACATCGCCAGCCACTCGGTGAAGTAGAGCGCATCTATCAATAAAACAAATTAACAATTTTGGTTTGTTTATACCTTTTTTATGGATATGAATTATAGGGGAACAGTTATAGCTGATTGTGGGTTGGGTTAAGTTATAATTGGGTTAACATTCCTCAAATATCAGCTAAGAGGAGTGTCACAATCAAGCATAGCCCAAAGGTCACACAAATCCCTTCTCAGGTTATGTACCGTTATGGCTATATACATATATTTAAAATTAGGTGACAAACTAGGGTCCATAGATCTAGATCCGACTCAAACTTCACCTTCAGAATAAATGACACATATGACATGTTCCCCAATAGTGACAGGGACACAACTTTGGGAAGTCGTGCATGCAGTTATTTGTTTCTGTTGAAGTTCTTATACTAGTAAGACACACAATGAAATTATCTATGAAATAAGTAATACTATTTTGAATAAGATAAAAATGAAAGAGCCAGACTTTTTCCATTCCCAACACACTGTGTTTGCAAAAATTCATTCTTTTTGTCCTCTTACACATTATAACTCTGTTTATTTAACAGAATATCCGTTTTAAGAAACGCCCAACCAAGATTTTATTTATGAGCCAACTGAACTGCATTGTCTTTGTGCATTAAACAGTCTTTGTGCATTAATGACTGCATGATAACGTTTGCTTTAACAATAAAAGCAAGTGTGCCAGATATTTTTATTATTTATCTTGACTGTTGTTTTGTCATGACCTTGTGCATACTTCTATTTTAGACATTGGCAGATGCACGGGGGGGTGGACGACTCCCCCCCCCCCCCTCAATATTTTCTGACACCTTCATTCCGATCTTTTTTTTATTCTTTTTTGAAGTAAATTTATCAGTTTGGTCAATTATTGACGCCTTTGTGACATTGCCCCCCCCCCAATTTTACTCTAAATCCGGAAGTGATTTTAGTCTAATGATGATTGCAGCCTTGCTCTTGGGGTCCAGGAAATTGATTAGTGTTAATAGCTTCCCATTTCAAGTTAGTTTTCAGTAGGCATTTGCTCACTCACCTTGTAGTGTTCATTCTTTGCAGCAAAAAGTGGACGTAACACTGGAATTTGTCCCCAATGGCAGTTAAAAAAAGCTATTAATTAATACACAAATTAATTGAATTATCTTAAGATCCTATTTAATACATGCAAATACTGAATCATGTGGACACAAGCTAATTTACCCTAATGACAATAGCCCTTTGCCAAAAAAGGTTAACCATGTCTGCTTTACTCTATTTTAGTGACTGATGTCCTTGGTTCTACAAACTGTACATATTTAATGCGTTAACGAAGTACAACTTACTCATCCCCATCACTGCAAACTCCACTATTCTCATCATATTTTGAACAATAATTATCAGGACTATAGTTGAAGGTTCCATCTTTTTTCTTTGTAGGTCTCCTTCTTTTTTGATTAGGAAAATGCCAATGAAAACAAGTGAAAGGTCTATGTTGAGTGCATTTGTGTTGTACAAAAAGAGGGCACTGTTCAACCCGAAATTCTCTCAAATACCTGAAAAAGAAACATGGTTTAAAGTAAAAATACAGAAAAGTAATTACAGCATCTAAGAAAGTACTTATAGATATGGGCTAAGACATACAATAACATTAAATCAATCTGCTGCCAATATTTTTACAGCATTATTGACTAGAGATAAGTGCTCAGTGGTATAAGCCTTGGAAGGAGCGGGTAGGTAACAATAGCTTGTTTCCAAGGAGAAGGTGGGCCAAAGATACAATAAAGTAACCTATCTAAGCATCCTTTAGACAAATCGTGGAGGATTTCTTATAAATGTTGATTTTGGGTTTGAGATAAATTAAACAACGCCTTCCCACTCTGAACTTAACCTGTGTGTAATATTATTCTATTTTTGGTTTAAAATAATTTGCAAAAAGGAAGAAAAAAGACAAACAATCTGCTGGGGGGAGCATTAAAAACTTGTTTGATCTTAAGTTCTCTAATAAATGTTTTTCTTATTGTTGGTGGTACTTGAATAGAGGCAAGGTTCTTCTTAAACATAATAAATGATATAATTCATTCTTTTTTCCATTTTACTCAATTTGTTTCTCAGTGAAAATACCAAAAGACATTTTCATTACAAAAAAAAGAAGAACCTGGATTTAAATTTCCAAGCATTTTTTAATGTAATATTTCAAAATTGTTTTTGCAACGTCTTCCTCTTGAAGTTTGAAGATCGTATCACTGTTACGTGGAGTAGTAGTTGCGTAAAAGGAAATGTTTTGGCAACTGTTTATTCATCTTTCCTTACTGTCTAACGTTTTTGACTTGTTATTTTCTAGTATTTCTATCAAATTTTGCCTTAAAAAAATAATAGGTCGGGTAATAGACCACGATGAGCTGGGGAATAAAAACAGTTTAGTCCAAACCGATGAGTCAACTCATGTGTACAACTATCAAGTGAACTCAAGTTGAGTTGTTTCAGTGCATCATCATACGTTGGGTAGTTATGTCCAAGTGTAATTTTTACAGCTCTTTTTTGTATCATATCAATCTTATCTGATTGATCTTTCGTCAAACCCGGATGCCAAGCTGGACATGAATACTCAAGAGAAGTTTTAACGTAGCTGCAGTAAACAGACTTTAAAACCTTAGTTGGCAAACGATATTTCTTCAGGCTGGAAAATGAATGTAAAAGTGAGGCCCCTTTTTTAGTAAGATAGTCAACGTGCGAGTTCTGTCTTAAATCTTCGTCCAAAAATACTCCCCGTATTCTAACAGTTTTCTTTGTCGGCAGTAGGTTAAGAAGAGAAGAGTGGTTGTCGAACTTTAGGAAGAAAAAAGTCATATACTGCAATCAGTATTCGGACATAAATGACCAGCGTAAAGATGGGGAATAGTAGTTACTGTACATTGGATATATTTTTGTTTTCAAACAGCAAAAATAATTTCTAAATTATCTAAGGAAAATGATAATACCCATTTACCAAGCTGAAAAGAAATTTGATTGTTGTTCAGTCAGAGCCTTTTGAAGCAATTTTTCAAATTACCGGATACAAGTGCCATTTGTAAGGAGTCAAAATAATAAATATTAAATCAGAGGCAATGCTCTAGTACTGCATATAGTAAAGAGCCATAAAGCTTCAATGTTTTTTTTTTTTTTTTTTTTTTTTTTTTTTTTTTTTGATCTACTTCATATAAGATCCCATAGAGGCCACACTGCTTTTCTATCATACAAAATAAGAGAGGATAAGAAGAAAACTTGTGAAGACACTGAATATCACAGTGAATACAGCCTAAGCAGATAGTTCAGCTACATACATAACAGCCATTACAAGCAAAATACAAAATAAAACAAATAAAAAGAAAACTAAATTACTCAAAAAATAAAATCAATAGAACAAATTTTAAACCTAAAATCATAAACTAATGTCCACTAAATTTAAAACACTAATATCCTCATTGGTTGTATTCACTTTCAGGGTTGCCAAAAATATATAGAACAAATCTGACTTTCTTGATTGGAAAATCTGACAAAAAACTGATTAGGTAGAAAAATACTTATTTGATAAGGTGCTTTCTCTCAAATAAACAAGAAAATTTAATAGATGAGACACCATTAGTCAATAGCTTCTATGTTAGCTTTGGAGAGGGATGTGCAGCCAAAACTCCAAAGCTTGCTAAATCTGCTTCCATTATCAGCATAGTGCCTGATTATAATAATTGCATTCCTTTCTTCTGCATTTACTCGCAAAATTACAAAAAAAAAAACCAACTTCAAGGGCTTGTCTGCAGCGTCTCAGAAATTGATAAAGTTATCACACTGAAAATTTCAGGGAATATTGAGCTAGATATGCATCTCAATGCTATAAACGGCATATCTGCAATGTCCCAGGAACTTCTAAGGGCATTAAGTTGAAACTTTCAGAGAATATTGAGGGGAATGTTTACCTAAATCAAGGCACTAGGTGCATCTAGGCTGCCAAAAGGGTGTTTCTGTGTGTACTTATTTTGATCTTAGGAACAGCTATGGGTATCAAGTTGAAACTTTTAGAGACTGCTAAAGGGGATATTAAATTCAATCAAACACACTATGTGCATTCAGTTTGTCAAAGCAGTATATGCACAATATTTAAAGAATAGTTAAGGGCATTGAGTTGAAACTCTCAGAGAATTTCAAGGGGGGTGTTGAACTTAAAGACACTATGTACATCCAGGTTTCCAAAATGGTGTAGCTGTAATATCTAAGAGACAGATAAGATTATTAAGTTGAAACATTCAGGAAATGTGGATTGGGTTGTTAAATTAAAAAGACTCCATGTGAATCCAGGTTGTTGAAATGGCGTATCTGCAATATCACTGAAATGGCTAATGGCATTAAGTTGAAACTTTCAGGGATTGTCGAACTAAATCAAAATACACCATCTGTAAAAACGGTGTATATGCAATATCACAGCAATGGCTAAAGGCATCAAGTTGAAACTTCCAGGGAATGTCGAACTAAATCAAAATACACCATCTGCATCCAGGTAGTCAGAATAACATCTTTTCCACACCAAGCAAATACTCACATCAAACTCACCAATATGTTGAGCTAAATAATAAAAAAAATACTATGTCTATTAAGCTGTCAAAATGGTGTGTGCAACATCTCAGGAACAGTAACGGTATGAAGTCAAATCTTTAATGGATTTGCAAAGGGGTGGGGTGGGGGGGGGTATTAAAATAAATCAAAAGGCACTATGTGCATCCAGGTTGTTAAAAGGCAAATATTTCTCAAACGATATACATATAATTCATCTATTTTCACTCTCTTTAATTGAAGTTTCCCTTTTCATATCTAGAATATTAATTCGAAGATTAAAAACAAAAGCGATATATATGGAACAAATAAATATTTATTACGTAATGGCCATAGTCTATTTCTCACGAATTATCCATTAAATTAACCTGTTTTGTTCTCTTAACATTTCAAGATTGGCTAAGGTAAAAAGTCTGAACTTTCAGAAAATGTTGAGATGAATGTTAAGCTTTATCAAGACATTACATGCATCCAGGTTGCTAGAATGACATCTTTTTCACACTACAAAAAGCATATGCTCATGTGACAAATAAAAGAGTTTAATGACTCAGAAATAGTTGACTGATGCCTCTGATGCATATTTATTCTCTTATTCCAGTTCGATTCAAATATTATCTTCTGAACATTCTCCAAGTATATTACCTAGAAATTGATGTTGAATATGCAATAACTACACTGAATATAATCAAATGAAATGCTCAGATTACCTTATACAACTCAGGACATGGTATGTTGTAATATAATTTAAATTAGGATCCTGTAGTTTAATTCTTAAGCCAAAAACCTGAAAAACTGGAGGAATATTCATAGTCCAGTAAATCTATGAAACTCTGGGACAAAATTGCAATATAAAAGATTTTTACACTGAATTGTAGAGAAAAAACATTCAGTACAACATATCAAAAGTCCCCAAAAATTCCCTTGGCAGAACAGGGTAAAAAACAGGGTGAAAATTGGAAAAATTCAGGGTCAGATTTATTATCCGCTTGAATTTCACGTCTGCTCTTTTTCTGCGCGGAGAACTTGAAAAAAGAATGTTATATTGTTTTATCTCTGGACTTGGTTCAATTTCCCCCTTTAGCAGGGAAGGGGGGGGGGGACAGTATCCTGGAGAGTTGTGCGATATGGCTAGTCAAAATATTGCCCCCAAGGCTTTTTGAATCGATAATTTCAAAAGACATGGTGTTAGATTCGTATGTTGCCTTTCTGCAGTGTTTTCACCGTAAGGGAGCCAATCTATCGGATTTTCAGAGTATGGGGGCAGATTTAATTCGACTGTATAATAGAAACGTAAAAATTAAATTTAAAAATTGATACAAGTCAGGTAACTTCGGTAATCACAGCAAAAGATAATTACGGTTTTGATTGAACTAAAAAGGATAATTCTTCTTCTTCTAATTCACAGCGGGCGGGCTATTCTGTTGATACTATTTAGCCCTTTTCTTTTTGCTTCCCTCTTTGGGCTACAGAGCTACTGGCTTGGTCATCTCTAATTTATTAGATAGTTTCAGATATCTTTCAGTAGATCTTTTGACTCAAGGAGTTCAAATATAAAATGATAGATATTGATTTCTGTGCTCTGTTTGCAGGTTTAGTTGGCTAGGCTCTTGACTAATAGTGAGATTTTGGAGTGTTTAAAGCACTTTAACAGTTTACAGAGCAAGGTATGTTGTTCAGACGTCAGCATATTACATTCAAATAGGCAATGGTAAATTGTTTAATTATTCAAATTACAATGCCTGCAAAGAGGGGACAGGGGAATTGAACCACTTGAATTAGAAAACTTATATGAGAATGCAAGAAAATTTAGTCCATTTGTTCCAGAACGAATGCTATGATAAATTTTAGAAAGATACTTATTGGGAAAGGGGGAAAGGATAGGGTTAATATTATTAAAATTAATATCTGATAGCCTCCATCGGTAAATATCTTTAATTGGGATTAGCCTCCCACTTGGCAGGTCAATATTTATAGCATTTTTTGCTATTTCATCAACCTGATGATTACCAATTATACCAGAGTGGCTAGGAATGTACTGAAAATAAGTGTTTATGCCACTTGAAGCAAGATTATCTATAATACTGAGACAATGATAAGTGTCAATGTCCAATTTATATTGAGGAGCTGAGGCTAGCAACTCAAGGCTTGATAGAGAGTCGGAATATATGATAATATTATTCGAATTCTCAATCAAAGATTGGTTTTGCTTAAGGTGTTCTAATGCCATGATTATGGCATTTAACTCAGCAGACATTATAGATAAATTATTATATAATCTCTCGCCCATTGCAATTTTCAGGTGAGGAAGGAAAACACCACTTGCAACCTTCTCGTTCATTTTTGACCCATCAAAAAATATTTGGAAGTGATTTTTATAGGTAATTGTATTAAGTTCTGCAAATTTTTTCTGGACAAAAGCAATGGGGGTTAAATCTTTATTCCACTTTGAGAAGTCATTATTTATTATGGGACTTGACCAATTCCATGGGGGGGATCGGGGGAAAGTGGGTGCAATAGACTTTGCTGGTATGGGGAACTTCTTCTGAATATTGGCATACTCGTCTGCAATGCCTCTATACATGGCTGGATTTCTTAACCAATTATGTAGTGTGTGTGAGCTATTTGATTCATTTTTTGAAAGATGTTTTGTCAAGAGAAAGCTACGTCTCTTCCTTATTGTTAATAATCAACTCTCCAAAAGCAGAAACTTGGTGCTTGTGGGTTTCCTAAGACCAAATATGAGACGTATTATATCATTTTGTGTTGTTACAATTTTTTGCATCTGGGTCTTATATGTGATTTATAAAACTGGAGTAAGGTTTTCTCCTTACAGCCCCAGGGTGTGGAAACAAGTCTTTTTAGTATATTTGTTTTTCTATAGCATTTTTTTATTGTGTCTGAAATATGGAGGTGAAAATTCAGTTTTTGGTCAAGCATGAGACCTAGGTAATTAATATGATTATCTTCTGGAATAGTTGTTTTATTTAGAGTTAGTTTTGCATTAACATGGTTTCGCTTCCGGTGAAATTCGATTATTTTGGACTTGGTGGGTGCAATGGGTAAATCTTAATGTTGAGAGAATTTTACAAACTGGAAAAGTGACTTTTGCAGATTTGACTGTGCTATCTGAAAGGTGTTGCCAGATGACCATAGCACCAGATCATCAGTATATTGTAGATTTGTGTGGGGTAGAATCATGTCCCAGAGATATAGGGCAAATAGGAGGTAACTGAGGACTGCTCCCTGAGGTAGGTCTTTGGATATTGTCTTTTGGGGAAAAGAGGCTGAACCAACACAAACGATGAAACTTCGCACTTCTATGAAGGATTTAATAAAAGATACTAGCTTAGTGTTTCACATTGTCATATGCCCCTTCAAAATCTAGGAAAGCTGCAACTAGGAAATTATTTTTTGAGAATGATTCATTTATTTCATTTGTTAGCAATATGAAAGCATCTGCTGAGGAGTGGTGTTTCCTGAAACCAGTTCGAGTGTGAGGGATCATATTATTTTTTCCAACAAACCAGAGGAGTCTGTGATAGATCATATTCTCCATTATTTTCCCCATCACAGGAGTAATCATTATGGGCCTATAGGACTCAGGGTTATTTTTGGGTTTATTTGTCTTTAGGATTGGTAGGAGGGACAAACATTTCCATATATTGGGGAACATAGAAGATGCCCAAGCGTGATTATAACAATTTAGCAGTTCTTGTTTGTATGAAGGTGTGAGATTCTTTATCCATGTAGGGTGTATATTGTCATAGCTGCCCCTAGTTTTGGTCCTAATATGATGTATTGCATTATTCAATTCCTGGATTGAAAATGGATTAGTTATGTACTCGGATCCTGGGCGGGGTTGGTAACTTGGGTTCATAGGAATTGGGGACAGTTTGCTTTGATTATTAGATGTTTGCTTATTAACAGAAAGAGTTGCAAATAGGTTAGCTTTTTCATTATCATTGTCGTAATGGGTATTGTTATGCATAAGCTCATACATCAGTGGGTGGGGGGAAGTCTTTTTCCCAAAGATGTGGCTTATGACTTAATGTATAATTGGCTCATGTGTTTCTCTGGAGAGATTATTTGCAAATTATTCCTGTATTTATATTTAGCATCTATTATAGTCCTTTTTAGATTAGATTCTGCTTGTAATTTTTTTAAATATGTAGTAGGTGATGGTTTTTTTATGAATTCTGTCCTAGCTGCCTTTTTTATTCTCCATTTATTTAGGCACTCATTTGTCCACCATGCTTTAGGAATTTGTTTAGGGAATGTTTTCTTAGGTGTTGTCCTGGGGATAGCATGATTAGTTGTATTTATTAGTAAAGATGTCAAAGCTTCAGCATGTGTGTCAACTGTTGTGTTTGAAATGCATGAAATTTGGGTGAAACTTGTAATTTCATCATTTAGCTTATTTTGGAACATAGACCAATTTGCTTTAGTGTTGATATATTTGGATGTATGAGATAAAGTTTCAGCAGGTTCATTTAGGGAGCAAACTATAGCAAAGTGGTCAGTACATAGACTATTTATTTTATTTATGTAAATTTTATTCAAAAAATTTAATGACACAATTTGTAGGTCAATTGTGGAGAGTCTGGCGTTTTTGGGGTTGAGATAAGTCTTCCGGTTTGGAGTGGTAACAAAAGCTAATTCAGTATTACTTGAAATTATATGCTCAATGAATTTACCAGCTTTTTTTGTTGGTTTATTCCCCCACAAGAGGCTGTGTGCATTGAAGTCTCGACAAATGATGATATTTTTAACATATTAGAATTATTTATATAGTTAAAGAAATCCTTGGCATCTGTAGTTTGGCCATTAGGGTTATAAAAGCTTATTATGTAGGTTTTTAAATTATTCAGCCAAACACTGATACCAATTGCATCAAAATCATTTGCAAAATATGGAAAATTGATGCCACAAAATTTTATATTATTTTTAACAAATAGAGCTACCCCACCTCCTTTTTTCTCTGAATATCTATCCTTTCTGAGGATATTATATCCCGGAGACTTAATTTGTTGATTTTGGGTTAAATGAGTTTCCTGGAGACAAGCAATATTAATGGAATTATTATTCATAAAAGATATTAGTTCATTTAGTTTATTTTCTGTGAGTGATCTTACATTCCATTGGAGTATTGATATATGTTGTTTTTTTTATTTATTCTTCATATGACTGTGTATTAATGTTCAGCTTTGTTAAAAGTAAAGCAAGATCTTTTTTTGCTTGAATGAGCATATCATGTGGGAAGTATGTTCATGGCCTGAACTGCATTACAGTTTAGAAAAAAATAAACATATATTTGGGGATTGCAATTTTGGTTGTGTATCCTTTTTGTTGGTTAAGGGATTAATTCCTGGTAGTGTTTCTGGTTTGTTTCTTCTTGGGAGGGGGGGCCAGGCTGACCTCATCTCAGCAGAAAAGGAGGCTTGTTGGCTTGGCGATTCCTTCTGATGGGGAATTGAGCTAGGGGGCTGACAAGCTGGTGTCTTATATGGGG
The DNA here is from genome assembly GCF_049724085.1 of Artemia sp. Qi Xiang Cuo. Classification (NCBI taxonomy): domain Eukaryota; kingdom Metazoa; phylum Arthropoda; class Branchiopoda; order Anostraca; family Artemiidae; genus Artemia; species Artemia sp. Qi Xiang Cuo. The sequence goes on along the minus strand of NC_142813.1, from coordinate 34,707,423 downwards.
TGCTGGATGCCTTGGGGGCATGGGCCTGGGGGGATTTGGTTGGCTTCATTACAGGCTTTATTTGGTATTGTTGGGCAGCATTTGCTTCCATTGCTGCAAAGGGGTATGGGATAGCTTTTTCTGTTGACTTTTGGAGAGTTACTGCTCTTTTTGTATGTGTTGGGAATAATAGTGCTTTTGTAGATTCATGAGGTCTTTTGATATTCATGATTGTGAGCTGAGAGTTGTTGATAGTTTTCAGCTTTGTAGTAAAGGATTCTATACAATTACTATACTCTCGGAAAACTTCTTTACAGTTATTTGTCGTGTGTCACTGATTGTGACCTTTCTGATACTGGATAGGCTTAGGTTTGTATTCCTTGTGTGGTTTGATTTGCCCAAATAGGAATAATTTTTCTGGGATATTAATTTTTTCCTTCAGTGTGAATAAGAAGGATTTACTAGTTTTTAGGCCATTAAAGTTAGGTTTGCCAAGTTGGGTAACATCCTCAACTGGAATTGTGTTTTCAGCCCTATCTGAGAGCCTTTCTTTTAACTCCTAAGTAGATATCTCTGTGGGAACATTATAAACTACTATTTTGTTAGTGATTATGCTGGGTTCCAATTAGATGCAATAATTGGGGTATTCAGAAGGGATTTTAGGTTAATTATTGTATCTGCTGATTTCTGATCTTCTACAGCTATTAGAAGAGATCCATCACGGTTAATATTAAGAGAGAACATTGATTTTAGCAATTTAAAAATTGCAACTCTTATTGCAGTGATCATTTTTATTTCAAAAAGGGTAGTAGGAGTAATTTTAAGGTAAATTCCTAAGTTTTTGGAGGGAGGATCTTGGGCAGGGAGAGGGGAAATGCTTTTGATTGGGGAGATTTTTTTCCTTTTTTTAGAGCTTCTAGAGAGGACCTTTTGAAACCCATTATCATCATTTATGGTTATATTAGCCCCTAAACTTATCGTTGTCCTATTCTCCGAATTGGAGCTATCATTTGAACTTTGAGATAGTGTGCTTGACCAGCCAAGACGGGTATCTTTCACTATGGCACTTTCACTGGAACTTGATTTGGGATCTGGTGGGACTTTTTTTTTGGAAGAATTCTAAACATTGCCTATTCGACAAAACTTTAAACAAACAAACAAAACTAAAAAAAGAAGGGAAAATAGAATGATATCAAACCGTCTGCACTATACTATGGGGAGGAGAAACACCACAGTATAGCCCTGAGGATGAGTTGAGCAGGATTGGTTTGGTACAACTGCTGATTAGAAGCGATAATAATTCACAAGAAAATTTATTTTAATTTTCTTATAGAGTTGCTGCTGTTGCGTGTGGATAAGATCAAGGATTTGTACTAAACATCGTCTTCTCTATCGTTATCGACAAGAACACCCTAATTGGAATATGCTATTCGTTGGCAGTATTTACAAACAACTGTACAAGGCAATCCATTTTTTTGATAACAAAAACTTGAACTTTCATATCTGGAACGTGTGCAGCTGCAACGAATCACATTTACCAGATGAGGCGGAGCAGGTCCGATGTCTGTCATGATCGGAGTCAGGCGTCCGTCATGTAATCGTAAACCCCAGTCTCTCGGGTCGAGTTCTGACGCAGTATTACGCCATTCCAATACCTGATAGAAGACTCTATAAGAATGAAATTCCACAGCCAATGGAGTTGGTGAAAGTCTCTCTGGGTTCACTAAAGTTGATGTCTTTGAGCTGTTAATTTTTTTTAAGAAAACCCTGTACCTAGCTTTGCTGAAACCCTCCCCTTTCTTAGCCTTGTAGAAACACAGCAAAATATTTTCACCAGCTTGCTGGACTTCCTAAATTTTCACAGTTATTCCTAAATTTTTCATGGCTTTTGGGGAATGACAGGTCATGCTGCTTTCCTATCCCAAACAAACGAGACGTCGTGTCGCAACCAAGAAAAGCGTGGTCAACAAGAATACAGTGACAAACCTATTCCAGCAATCTTTTGATACAGTTCCTGCACCAGTATTTAGGTGACAGCACTCTTGACTTGGTACTGGTTTTGAAGTAGAGACTCCTTGCTTCCAGAGGCAGGTGATGGAGGAAAAGGATCAATAAATTAGTGTTGTTTCCAACTACTGCAGTTGCCCTTTCCTTGCCTGCATTAACAGGTACTAATGCAATCAGAATGTCCACATCTCTCTGCAAGAAGGACAGTGAGGCCAGCTTGGACAAGCTTCATACCAATAGCTCGAATAATGTCCTGCTTCTTCTTTCTTCTTCTTCTATTTAACAGCAGGCGGGCTTTTCAGTAATGCTATTTAGCCCTTTTCTTTTTGATTCACTCTGTGGGCTACAGAGCTACTGGCTTGATTGCCTCATATTTATTAGATATTTTCAGATATCTTTCAGTAGATCTTTCGCCTCTAGGAGTTCAAATATAAGAAGATAGATGTCGATTTCTATGCTCTGTGTGCAGGTATAGTTGGATAGGCTCTTGGCTGATAGTGAGATTTTGTGGTGTTTGAAGCATTTTAGCAGTTTACAAAGCAAGGTATGTTGTGCGGACGTCAGCATATTACATTCAAATAGGCAATGGTCAATTGTTTCATTATTCATATTACAATGCCTGCAAAGAGGGGACATGGGAATTGAACCACTTGAATTATAAAACTTATACGAGAATGCAAGAAAATTTAGTCCATTTGTTCCAGAACGAATTCTATGATAAATTTTAGAAAAATACTTATTGGGAAAGGGGGAAAGGATAGGATTAATCTTATTAAAATTAATATCTGATAGTCTCCATCGGTAATAATCTCTAATCGGGATTGGTCTCCCACTTGCCTGGTCAATATTTATAGCATTTTTTTGCTATTTCATCAACCTGATGATTACCACTTATGCCAGAGTGGCTAGGAATATACTGAAAATAGGTTCTTATGCCACTTGAAGCAAGATTATCTATAATGCAGAAACAATGATAAGTGTCAATGTCCAACCTATACTGAGGAGCTGAGGCTAGCAACTCAAGGCTTGATAAAAATTTGGAATATAAAACAATAGTTTTTGAATTTGCAATCTAAGGTTAGTTTTCCTTAAGGTGTTATAATGGCATGAATTTGGCATTTAACTCAGCAGACATTACAGATAAATTATTATATAATCTTTCGCCCATTGCAATTTTCAGGTGAGGAAGGAAAGCACCACTTGCTACCTTCTCATTCATTTTTGACCCATCAACAATTATTTGGAAGTGGTTTTTATAGGTAATTGTATTAAGTTCAGCAATTTTTTTCTGGACAAAAGCTATGGGGGTTAAATCTTTATTCCACTTTGAGAAATGAATATTTATTATGGGAATTGACCAATTCCATGGAGGGTATTGGGGGAAATAGGTGCAATAAACTTTGCCGGTACGGGGAACTTCTTCTGAATATTGGCATACTCATCTGCAATGCCTCTATACATGGCTGGATTTTTTAACCAATTATGTAGGGTATGTGAGCTATTTGATTCAATTTTTGTAAGATGTTTTGTCAAGAGAAAGCTACATCTCTACCTTATTGTTGTTAATCTACTCTCCATAAGCTGAAACCTGGTGCTTGTGGGTTTCCTAAGACCAAATTACATCAGACCAAATAAAGTTTCCTAAGACCAAATAAGCCTTATTACATCATTTTGTGTTGTTTTAATTTTTTGCATCTGGGTCTTTGCACACGCACTATAGACGATGAGCCCATAGTCAATATGGGGTCTTATATGTGATTTATAGAACTGGAGTAAGGTTTTCTCCTTACAGCCCCAGGGACTGGAAAGAAGTCTTTTTAGTATATTTGTTTTTCTATAGCATTTTTTATTGTGTTTGAGATGTGAAGGTGGCAATTAAGTTTTTGGTCAAGCATGAGACCTAGGTAATTAATATGATTATCTTCTGGAATAGTTGTTCCATTTAGAATTAGTTTTGCATTAACATGGTTCCGCTTTCGGTGAATTTGGATTATTTTTGACTTGGTAGGTGCAATGGGTAAATCTAAATGTTGAGAGAATTTTTCAAATTGGAAAAGTGACTTTTGCAGATTTGACTGTGCTATATCAAAGGAGTTGCCCGATGACCAAAGCACCAGATTGTCAGAATATTGTACACGTGGGTGGGATAGACCCATGTCCCAGAGACATAGGGTAAAATGGAGGCAACTGAGGACTGAGCCCTGAGGTGGGCTTTTGGTTAATCTCTTTTGGCAAAAAAAGGCTGAACTAGCACAAATAACGAAACTTGACACTTCTATGAAGAATTTTATAAGAGATACCAGCTTGGGGGATAGTCCAAGGTTTGCAAGTTTGTTTAAAAGGATTTGGTGGATCACATTGTCATATGCCCCTTCAAAATCTAGGAAAACTGCAACTAGGACATTATTTTTTTAGAATGATTCACTTATTGCATTTGTTAGCAAAATGAAAGCATCTGTTGAGGAGTGGTGTTTCCTGAATCCAGTTTGAATGTGAGGAATCATATTATTTTTTTCAAAAAACCCGAGGAATTGGTAAAAGATCATTTTCTCCATTATTTTACCCATCTAAAGAGTAATCATTATGGGCCTATAGGACTCAGGGTTATCTTTGGGTTTATTTTTCTTTAGAATTGGTAGGAGGGACGAACATTTCCATATATTGGGGAACTTAGACGATGCCCAAGCGTGATTATAACAATTTAGCAGTTCCTGTTTGTATGAAGGGGTGAGATTCTTTATCCATGTAGGGTGTATATTGTCATAGCTGCTGCTAGTTTTGGTCCTAATATGATGTATTGCATTATTCATTTCCTGGATTGAAAATGGACTTGTTATATACTCGGATCCTGGGCATGGTTGGTAACTTGGGTTCATAGGAATTAGGGACATTTTCCTTCAATTATTTGATGTTAGCTTATTAACAAAAAGAGTTGCAAACAGCTTAGCTTTTTCATTATCATTGTCATAACGGGTATTATTATGTATGAGCTCATGCAGGAGTGGGTTGGGGGAAGTCTTTTTTCCACAGATGTGGCATATAACTTTATGAAAAATTGGCTCATGTATTTCGCTGGAGAGATTATTTGCAAAATTATTCCAGTATTCATATTTAGCATTTATCATAGTTCCTTTTAAATTGGTTTTTGCCTGTATTTTTTTTAAATATGCAGTAGATAATGGTTTTTATAATGCTCTTCTAGCTGCCCTTTTTGTTCTCCATTTATTTTGGCACTTATTTCTTCACAATGCTTTAGGAATGTGATTAGGGAATGTATTCTTGGGTGTTGTCCTGGAAATAGCATGAATAACAGTATTTATTAGTAAAGATGTCAATACTTCAGCATGCGTGTTAACTGTTGTGTTTGAAATACATGAATTTTGGGTGAAACTTGTAATTTCATCATTTAGATTATTTTGGAACATAGACCAATTTGCTTTAATCTTGATATATTTGGAGGTATGTGATACAGTTTCAGCAGGTTCATTTAGGGAGCAAACTATAGCAAAGTGGTCAGTACATAGACTATCAATTTTATTTATATAAATTTTATTCAAAATATTTAATGACACAATTTGTAGGTCAATTGTGGAGAATCTACCACTTTTGGGGTTGAAATATGTATTCAGGTTTGGAGGGGTAGCAACAGCTAATTCAGTATTATTTGAAGTCATATGGTCAATCAATTTACCAGCTTTATTTGCTGGTTTATTCCCCCACAAAAGGCTGTGGGCATTGAAGTCTCAATGCCCACAGCCTTCAATGTTCAATGTTCAGCTTTGTTAATAGTAAAGCAAGATCTTTTTTTGCTTGAATGAGCATATCATCAGGGATGTAGATTTTTGCCAATTCTGCAATGATTTTTGTTTTCTGTTGTTGATGTATGTTTATGGCCTGAACTGCATAACAGTTTAGAATGAATAAGCATATATTTGGGAATTGCATGTTTGGCTGTGTATCCTGTTTGTCAGTTAAGGGATTAATTCATGGTAGTGTTTCTGGCTTGTTTCTTCTTTGGGAGGGGGGCCCGACTGACCTCATCTCACCGGACTTGGTGATTCCTTGTTGACTTGGTGATTCCTTCTGATAGGGATGTGAGCTAGGGGGATTAGAGGATGGTGTTTTATGCAGAGGTACTTGATGCATGGGGGACGGGGGCCGGGGGGGATTGGATTGGTTTCTTTACGGCTTTATTTGGGGTTGTTGGGCAGTATTTACTTCCATTGCTGCAAAAGGGTATGGAATGTCCTTCTCTGTTGCTATTTGGACACTCCAAATTATGGAGTGTTAGTGCTCTTTTCTTATATGCAGGGCATAGTGATTTATTGGTAGATTCATGTGGGCCTTTGCAATTGATAGACGTAAGCTGAGTGTTGTTGCAAGTTTTCAACTCTTTAGGATAGATAGCTTTACAATCAATACACTCTAGAAAAAACTCATTGCATTTGTTTGTTGTGTGCCCCAGTTTGAAACACTGGATAGGCTTTGGTTTGTATTCCTTGTGTGGTTTCATTTGCCCAAATAGGAATAACTTTTCTGGGAAGTTAATTTTTTCCTTCAGTGTAAATAAGAAGGATCTACTAGTTTTTAGGCCATTAGAGTTAGGTTTACCAAGTTGGGTAACATTCTTCAACTGGGATTGTGTTTCCAGCCCTATCTGAGAGCCCTTACATTATAACATTATAAACTACTATTTTTGTTGGGGATTGTTTTGGGTTCCATTTAGATGCATTAATTGGGGTATTGAGGAGGGATTTTAGATTAATTATTGTGTCTGCTGATTTCTGATCTTGGACAGCTATTAGCAGAGATCCATCACTGTGAATATTAAGAGAGAACATTGATTTTAGCAATTTGAAAATTGCAACTCTTATTGCAGTAATCTTTTTTATTTCTAAGAGGGTAATAGAAGAAATTTGAAGGTAAATTCCTAAGTTTTGGGAGGGAGGATCTTGGGCGGGGAGAGGGGAAATACTTTTGATTGGGGAAATTTTTTTACTTTTTTTAGAGCTTCTAGAAAGGACCTCTTGAAACCCATTATCATCATTTATAGTGACATTAGCCCCTACACTGATCATTGTCCTTATCTCAGAATTGGAGCTATCATGTGAACTTTGTGATAGTGAGCTTGACCAGCCAAGATAGGCATCAATTTCACTGGTATTTGGGGTGGGATCTGGGGGGACATTTTTTTTGGAGGACTTCTAGGCATTGTCTATTGGAATAAGCTTTAAACTAAAACAATAAAGGATATTACAATGATAACAGACCGTCTGCACTCTACTGTGGGGAAATTTTCACCATCCACAAAAGAAACACCACAGTATGATCCTGAGGAGGATTTGAGCACGATTGGTTCGGTACAACTACTGATTAATTGAGATAATAATTCACAAAAAATTTATTTTAAATTTCTTAAAATGTTGCTGCGGTCAAAAAAACCCTGTACCTAGCTTTGCTGAAACCCTCCCTTTTCTTAGCCTTGTAGAAACACAGAAAAATATTTTCACCAGCTTGCTGGACTTCTTCTTTCATAGAGTGCGGACTAAGGAATACTTCACAGTTATTCCTAAATTTTTCATGGCTTTTGGGGAATGACATGTCATGCTGCTTTCCTATCCCAAACAAACGAGACGTCGTGTCGCAACCAAGAAAAGCGTGGTCAACAAGAATACAGTGACAAACCTGTTCCAGCAATCTTTTGATAAAGTTGATGCACCAGTATTTAGGTGACAGCACTCTTGACTTGGTACTGGTTTTGAAGTAGAGATTCCTGGCTTCCTGAGGCAGGTGATGGAGGAGAAGGATCAATAAACCAGTGTTGTTTCCAACTACTGCGGTTACCCTTTCCTTGCCTCCATTAACAGCTGCTAATGCAATCAGAATGTCCACATCTCTCTGCATGAAGGACAGTGAGGCCAGCTTGGACAAGCTTCATACCTTCTTCTTCTTCTTCTAATTCACAGCAGGCGGGCTATTCAGTTGGTACTATTTAGCCCTTCTCTTTTTGCTTCACTCTGTGGGCTACAGAGCTACTGTCTTGGTTGTCTCTTATTTATTAGATATTCTCAGATATCTTTCAGTAGATCTTTTGACTCACGGAGTTCAAATATAATACAATAGATATCGATTCCTGTTCTCTGTCTGCAGGTATAGTTGGCTAGGCTCTTGGCTGATAGTGATATTTTGTGGTGTTTGAAGCATTTTAACAGTTTACAAAGCAAGGTATGTTGTGCAGACGTCAGCATATTACATTCAAATAGGCAATGGTCAATTGTTTCATTATTCATATTACAATGCCTGCAAAAAGGGACAGGGGAATTGAACCACTTGAGTTAGAAAGCTTATATGAGAATGCAAAGAAATTTAGTCCATTTGTTCCAGAACGAATTCTATGATAAATTTTAGAAAGATACTTATTGGGAAGGGGGAAAGGATAGGATTAATCTTATTAAAATTAATATCTGATAGCCTCCATTGGTAAATATCTCTAATTGGGATTGGTCTCCCACTTGGCTGGTTAATATTTATAGCATTTTTTGCTATTTCATCAACCTGATGATTACCACTTATGCCAGAGTGGCTAGGAATGTACTGAAAATAAGTTTTTATGCCACTTGAAGAAAGATTATCAATAATACCGAGACAATGATAAGTGTCAATGTCCAACTTATATTGGGGAGCTGAGGCTAGCAACTCAAGGCTTGATAGAGAGTCGCAATAGATGATAATATTATTCGAATTTGCAATCAAAGGTTGGTTTTGCTTAAGGTATTCTAATGCCATGATTATGGCATTTAACTCAGCAGACATTATAGATAAATTATTAAATAATCTCTCGCCCATTGCAGTTTTCAGGTGAGGAAGGAAAACACCGCTTACAACCTTCTCATTCATTTTTGACCCATCAACAAATATTTGGAAGTGATTTTTATAAGTAATTGTATTAAGTTCTGCAAATTTTTTCTCGACAAAAGCAATGGGGGTTAAATCTTTATTCCATTTTGAAAATTCAGTATTTATTATGGGAAATGACCGATTCCATGGAGGGGATTGGGGGAAAGTAGGTGCAATAGACTTTGCTGGTACAGGGAACTTCTTTTGAATATTGGCATACTCATCTGCAATACCTCTATACATGGCTGGTTTTTTTTTTTTTACCAATTATGTAATGTGTGTGAGCTATTTGATTCAATTTTTGAAAGATGTTTTGTCAAGAGAAAGCTACGTCTCTCCCTTATTGTTGTTAATCTACTCTCCATAAGCAGAAACTTGGTGCTTGTGGGTTTCCTAAGACCAAATATGAGGCGTATTATATCATTTTGTGTTGTTTCAATTTTTTGCATCTGGGTCTTTGCACATTCACCATATACAATGAGCCCATAGTCAATACGGGGTCTTATATGTGATTTATAAAACTGGAGTAAGGTTTTCTTCTTACAACCCCAGGGTGTGGAAAGAAGTCTTTTTAGTATATTTGCTTTTCTATAGCATTTTCTTATTGTGTTTGAAATGTGGAGGTGGAAATTAAGTTTTTGGTCAAGCATGAGACCTAGGTAATTAATATGATTATCTTCAGGAATAGTTGTTTTATTTAGAGTTAGTTTTGCATTAACATGGTTTCGCTTCCGGTGAAATTGGATTATTTTTACTTGGTGGGTGCAATGGGTAAATCTGAATGTTGAGAGAATTTTTCAAACTGGAAAAGTGACTTTTGCAGATTTGACTGTGCTATCTGGAAGGTGTTGCCAGATGACCATAGCACCAGATCATTAGCATATTGTAGATTCGTGTGGGGTAGGTTCATGTCCCAGAGATATAGGGCAAATAGGAGGCAACTAAGGACTGCTCCCTGAGGTAGGCCTTTGGTTATTGTCTTTTGGGGTGAAGAGGCTGAACCAACACAAACGATGAAACTTCGCACTTCTATGAAGGATTTAATAAAAGATACTAGCTTAGGGGCTCCAAGGTTTGCAAGTTTATTTAAAAGGATTTGGTGGTTCCCATTGTCATATGCCCCTTCAAAATCTAGGAAAGCTGCCACTAGGAAATTATTTTTTGAGAAAGATTCATTTATTGCATTTGTTAGCAAAATGAAAGCACCTGTTGAGGAGTGGTGTTTCCTGAATCCAGTTTGAGTGTGCGGGATCATATTTTTTTTTTCAACAAACCAGAGGAGTCTGTGATAGATCATTTTCTCCATTATTTTCCTATCACAGGTGTAATCATTATGGGCCTATAAGACTCAGAGTTATCTTTTGGTTTATTTTTCTTTAGGATTGGTAGGAGGGACGAGCATTTCCATATATTGGGGAACCTAGAAGATGCCCAAGCGTGATTATAACAATTTAGAAGTTCTTGTTTGTATGAAGGTGTGATATTCTTTATCCTAGTAGAGTGTATAACGTCGTAGCTGCATCGAGTTTTGGTTCCACTATGTGGTAGAGCTTGGTCCAGGTCCCCTATTACGTATAGGTGAGGTACGTCATCGGATACGGTGCGCGGTTGGAGCATTCGACTAATATAACTTGGGAATAGAGTATGTTGAATTATCGATGGTAGCTTATTAACCCAAATAGCTGCAAAGAGAATGACCTTTTTTTAATTATAGCAATAATGGGTATTATTATGTGTGAGCTCATACAGGAGTGGGTTGGAGGAAGTCTTTTTCCCACATATGTTGATTATGACTTTATGTATAATTGGCTCATGTGTTTCTCTGGAGAGATTGTTTGCAAAATTATTCCAGTATTTATATTTAGCATCTATTATAGTCCTTTTTAGATTAGATTCTGCTTCTACTTTTTTAAAATATGTAGTACGTGATGATTTTTTTATGAATTCCGTCCTAGCTGCCTTTTTTTATTCTCCATTTATTTAGGCACACATTTGTCCACCATGCTTTAGGAATTTGTTTAGGGAATATTTTCTTAGGTGTTGTCCTGGGGATGGTATGATTAGCTGTATTTATTAGTAAAAATGTCAATGCTTCAGCATGTGTGTCAACTGTTGTATTAGAAATGCATGAACTTTTGGTGAAACTTGTAATTTCATCATTTAGCTTATTTTGGAACATAGACCAATTTGCTTTAGTGTTGATATATTTGGAGGTATGAGATAAAGTTTCAGAAGGTTTATTTAGAGAGCAAACTATAGCAAAGTGGTCAGTACATAGACTTTCAATTTTATTTATGTAAATTTTGTTCAAAAAATTAATGACACAATTTGTAGGTCAATTGTGGAGAATTTGCCACTTTTGGGGTTGAAATATGTATTCAGGTTTGGAGAGGTAGCAACAGCTAATTCATTATTATTTGAAGTCATATGCTCAATAAATTTACCAGCTTTATTTGCTGGTTTATTCCCCCACAAAAGGCTTTGGGCATTGAAATCACCACAAATAATGATATTTTTTAACATATTAGAATTATTTATATAATTAAAGAAATCCTTGGCATCTGTAGTTTGGCCATTAGGGTTATAAAAGCTTATTATGTAGGTTTTTAAATTATTCAGCCAAACACTGATACCAATTACATCAACATCATTTGCAAAATCTGGAAAATTGATGCCACAAAATTTTATATTATTATTAACTAATAAAGCTACCCCACATCCTTTTCTCTCTGAAGATCGATCCTTTCTCAGGATAGTATATCCCAGAGACTTAATTTGTTGATTTTGGGTTAAATGAGTTTCCTTGAGGCAAGCAATATTAATGGAATTATTATTCATAAATGAAATTAGTTCATTTAGCTTATTTTCTGTGAGTGATCTTACATTCCATTGGAGTATTGATAAATGTTGTGTTGTTGATTTATTCTTCATATGACTGTGTATCAATGTTCAGCTTTGTTAAAAGTAAAGCAAGATCTTTTTTTGCTTAAATGAGCATATCATCTGGGATGTAGATTTTTGCCAATTCTGCAATAATTTTAGTTTTCTGTAGTTCATGTATGTTCATGACCTGAACTGCATTAAAGTTTAGAATGAATAAGCATATATTTGGGGATTGCATTTTTGGTTGTGAATCCTGTTTGTTGGTTAAGGGATTGATTCCTGGTAGTGTTTCTGGTGTGTTTTATCTTGGGAGGGGGGGCCAGGCGGACCTCATCTCACCGGACAAGGAGGCTTGTTGGCTTGGTGATTCCTTCTGATTGGGATTTGAGCTAGGGGGCTTAGAAGATGGTGTTTTATATGGGGTGCTCGATGCATTGGGAGCATTTGACTTGGGGGTTTTGGTTGGTTTCATTACAGGCTTTATCTGGTATCGTTGGGCAGCATTTACTTCCATTGCTGCAAAGGGATCTGGGATGGCCTTTTCTGTTGATATTTGGAGTGTTAGAGCTCTTTTCTTGTATGCAGGGCATAATGATTTATTTGTAGATTCATGTGGGCCTTTGCAATTGATGCATATAGGCTGAGCGTTGTTGCATACCAATAGCTCAAATAATGTCCTGCTTCTTCTTCTTCTTCTAATTCACAGCAGGTTCTTCTGCTTATTGTTGGGATTCCGCAAGAAGTCCTCCTTCTTCCTTTGCAGCTTCATATTCAGCGTGAAATCGACGGTTGGACACTGGATACATTTCGTTCGTCTAACCTAAGTGACATCTTTGGTTGACGAACCTGAAGTGTAACCACCAAAGACGACGGAAGCATTTGAATACTTCTGTGTCACAAATAAAACGTAGCTGTTGCAAATCTGCTCGGAATTGTTTACTATACTACATGGAATTTGCTGGAGCGGCCATCCACCATCGATCACGTATTTTTCCGGCTCTTTTGATAGGACGTTCACAGGTTCTGCATTTGCTAATTTTCAAATAGCTTTCGGTAGCTCCACTTTATCTGGCTGTTGAGGCAGGCTTGACGACGATTCAGAAAGGACAGTAGAATAGCTGGAAAGTTTGAATCTGAGAGTTTCTCCCATATCCCCACTGGCTGTAGTTGCCACTGCTGCAGGACATCGGAACAGAAGACTTGCGTCGAGTTGCATATCTTCACTGTTAGCTTCAGAAATGTTGCCTTGATAGGCCATCATAATCACTTTGCTTTTGCACTTGAAGATGTAGCAAATGGCATCGGCGTCGTCCATTGACTTCAGAATTTCTTTTCCTATTGCCTTTTCTGCATCTGCGTTGGCATCCCTTGCTGCTGTCATACCATTCGATATATTGTGCCATTGAGTGCAGTTGTTGCACGGACAGGACTGTGCAAAAAAGCTAATAAAGCCTTTATGTCCTTTCTATCTGAACTGGTCTTGTGGAAACATGCTGGTCAGATCACATATACTCAACGCTGGTGATTGACTGCATAAGCTCATTAATTTCAGCTTGCACTGGCATTGACATTGTCCAGACCAACCTTTGCGTCTCACCCATTCCATTTCCTCTCATGAGTCTCATGCTTGCTTTCAACGACCTCAGCAATACTTGCTCAATTACTAAGTTAGGAGAGAGCCCAGCCCAAAATCTATCATTTCTTTGAATGATAAACATCCCCTCCACGAAGTCTTTACACAGCTTCTGGTTACTTTCTTTCAGCTCTTCCATTTTCTGAAGAAATTCCATTTGCCGATTTCGTATACAGGTTGTGACCTGCAGCTGCAAAGTAAGGGAGCATCTCAGAGGGTGCTTGAAGATACTGAACCCAGTTTCCAGTCCATCCTGCCCTGATGGCCTTCTTGAGCACTCCAAACATTTCTGAATACAGAAGCTATATTTTTGCACTCCTGTTGTTCTGCACCATGTCTTGAAACTCCATCATTCGCGTTTGTATTCGACGCACTGCGCCTGCGTTGGATGCGTCTTCCAGGGTTACTTCCTCATTCAGTAAGGCTATACATATTGCCAAAGCTTCTGCAAAGTCTTGATGAGTTGCACATAAGTCATCTGTGCCAGTTGAAACCATACAATTTGCAAATGAGAGTGATCTGCAATGCTGAATCTATAAGCTCGTATGCTCTCATGGCTTTTGAAACAACCTTACCGCTAAGGATATGCTTAATGGTGTTACTGGCATATAGGCATTTGAGCACTTCTTTTATTCCTGTTTACGTCAAGTGCCCAATCACTCCAAGAAAGCTCATACAGCAATGGAGACCACCGAGCATTGGAACTGCTGCCTTGATCTGACTATCAGCAGGCTCAGCATTGATAATGTTCACTGTTTTCATGTACAAAGGTGGGTTTAAAGTAACAACTAGTACCATTCTGTGCTGGCGTGCTTTATTGGAGATAAAACGTAAGGTTGTGCATACACAAGAAAGATAGGAGGGACTATAATCAATCATAGGCAGAAAAACAATCGACGATGCGCCTTTGTATGACCCATGGTGAATTGCTTGCGTAAATCCCCTCCATCCAACCCGTTTTGTGTCATGCATCTAGCTTGCATGCTATAGTAGGTCAATGCCATTGATCTTGTCGTCGAAGGTGATGGTTGGGATGGGTTTGTACACAAGACTGTTCTCCTGTTGGCTTCTGTTGTAGAAGAAGAAAGGCACTTGTCCAACTTACTGGAGTACTTCAAGGTTTACAACTACTCTTTGGATTATGATTGGAAATTTGGGTAGCCTATGTGTGGCAGCAGCTAGCATGCCCATTTCATTGAAAGTACCTTTTCCATTGATAGTGCAAATATTTCTGGTCGACATTGTCGCCAATGAACTGGATGAATGTTTTACAAGTCATCCCTGGAAATTCTGTGCCAAGAGTTACTGCAGCAGAATGCTTGAATCAAAGCACTTCAGAGTAAGAAGTATAAAAATCTAGCCCATTCAGCTGGTTGATCAAAAAACCTGAACCAGATTGCTGGTGTGCCAGGACTCCAAGGTATAACTGTAAAGAAACTAGCAAAGATTGGGGACGGCAAGCCTACATGATTGCTTGACCGATTGAATCTAGTAGTAGGTAGTGAATCTCCGGCAAACAGGAAAAGAGAAGTTCCAAGGAATAGGATTTTAAACTCTCGTCAAAACGGTGTTAGAGGGTTTTAAAACCGAGTTGATAGACCTTTGTCTCTTCTTCAAATTCTGTAGAGCCATCTGACTATCTTTCCCCTTTAGAGGATAAATTTTCCCCTCTTTTCCCTAGCAACTGGAAAACAGGGGAAAAGACTAATGAAAGAGCAATCAAAGTGAAATATACATTCTTCTTGCACTGGGAAACACCAGAAAACAACTGCCATGGGGATTCTTGGGGACTTTTAGTATGTTGTACAGATTTTTCTTCTCCACAAAAACGGTGTAAAAATCAGTTATATTGCAATTTTGTCCTAGATCGTGGATTTTTTCTGTAGATTACTGGACTAGATATTAACCAGAAATAAAGCTTTTGCAATCAAAAAATATATAATTTTTTTTTTTAAACTTCCCAAAAAAGAAGTTATTCAAAGAAAAGTAAAGAGCCATATTAAAACTTAGACAAGCAGATAAAAAGTCATAAAAAAAATCAAACTTAAAAAAACTAGAATTACAATAAGCAGCCACATCAAACATAAAGATAATAAATGCTGATATAACTGAATAATTAAACCTAAAAGAGTAAAAATCAAAGTGAATACTCAAGTCAAAGTACTAACTGCAACTTTGAAAGTTGCAGTTAGGGTGACTGAGTTTTGAGTATTCATTTTGATTTCTGCTAATTTTAGGGTTTAATTAATCATCTATATCAGTGTCTGTTATTTTTATTTTTGATACAACTATTTTGTTTAATTTCTGTCTGTTTTGGGTTTCATTTATTCTTAGATAGTAATTTCTGGTTGTATAAGTTTTAATATAACTGCTTACTTTTCTTGTCCCGAAAACTTTTCTTGGGGGAAGTTTTTTATTTTAATTACCATTGCAAATGGTCAATAGATTAGGCACCTTAGATACCTTTGACAGCCATATATCAGACTACACGGCAGAAACTGTGTACTTTTAATTTGAACAAATTTATTTGTTTTTCTTTTTTTCTTTGGGTAAGGCAAAAGAAAAACAAACAAATTCTAACCACCTGTTCTGTAAGGCATGAGGTGATTGCAGTACCACTACTCAGAGCTTCCTGGTAAGCGTGTCTCTGCAGTTATACAAAATGTAGCTTAATTTTTTGACAAAAACCCAACAGAAGATTCTGACAGTCTCCAACAATGAAGTACAGAACAGATCCTGTGTTTTCAGTTATTTTTGGTCTATCATTACCATGAACTAGCCTTGTGGTAACACAGACTCTTAGAAACTCGGTTGTGGTAACTATCTTTAAGAATAAAGACCTGGCCATTGAAAACTGACAGCTTACAAATAACTAACATTCGTTTTCTTTTTGAATCTAGTCTGTGATCATATGTTACATAGTTAATATTGCCCTTTTTTCACACACACACACAAAAATTGCAACGCTTGTATAAGAGAAAAGCGCATTAATTTCCACGGGTCCTAGACCAATGGTCTATTTGTAAATCTCACCCTGACTCCAAGGATAGTGGGTTTTATCTATTATGGTGAATAATCTATATGGTGAATAATAGATAAAATCTGTATCAACAATGGTCCTAGTAGACATTAAAATGTTATTTCTAATTTATATCTAACCCAATTTTTTTTTAAGGTATATATTTTAAGGTAGCATTTGACAATGTTTCAATTAGTTTGTTGCTTGAAAAATGTGAAAAGTATAAGCTAGGCAGTAGAACTTTAACATGGATTACAGACTATTTATCAGGCCGTTCCCAGCAAGTTATAGTTGGTAGTGCACTTTCAAGTGAGAGTCCAATTTTGAGTGGTGTTCCACAGGGTAGTTGTTTGAGCCCAGTGTTATTTTGTTTGTTTGTCAATAATTTGCCTGAAGTAATTCGTCCCTCCACTGTCAAACTGTTTGCAGACGATAAAAAAATTTATAAAAGTGTTACCTCCCAGGTAGATGTCACTCTAATTCAAGAGGATCTGAATGCCCTAAATGATTGGTGTAAATTGAACTCCATGTTTGTAAACCATCAAAAATGTTTTGTACTCCATTACTTTTCAAAAAGCTCTACTTATCATTATTTTCTTGGTGATACATCTATCTCATCTTCAGATTCAGTAAGGGATTTAGGTATCCACTTTGATAACCAGCTGAAGTTTCACAAGCATGTGTCAATAATTTCACGAAATGCTAATTACAGTCTGTTTTGGATTAAGAGAAGTTTCATGAAATTTAACCTTCACACTTTTATGACTCTATACAAGACAATAGTACACCTGGTGGTAGAGTATTGTTCCTCTGTTTGGTATCCTACATGGAAATGTGACTTGCAGCAAATTGAAAGGGTTCAACATCAGGCGTCAAAGTTTGTGCCATTTACCATATCAGCGTCGACTGGAGTGTTTGGGACTTTCTTCTCTGGAGTTTCGACGGGATAGGATTGACCTGATCAATACATTCCGTATTATGAAGGGTGTCAATAATGTGGACTGGGCTGATTTTTTCAAACTTAGTCATTACTCAGCCACTCAACAAAACTCGTATAAACTATATCAGCCATAAGTGCTCAAGTAGATAGGTCAATCTAGCTTCGTTAACCGTGCAGCTAAACTTTGGAATAGTTTACCTGATACCATAGTTTCTATGCAAACAGTGCAATCATTTAAGAGTGCTCTTGTTAAAACTGAGTTTGATGGAAAACAGTTCCTGTAAAATAGTTGTTGCATAGTTGTTTTTTATTTATGAATATTTTTTGTTTTGTGTTTTGCAGCGTTGCTGTTTGAGCTGTTATTTTTTTGTGTTTTTATGCGACAAGCCTATGGCTTTCTCCTTTATTGAATAAAATAAATATTCCTACTTGTTAATTTTCTTTGCTTGTTGTTTTATGGCCAAGGTCAGATTGGATAAAAACAAACTCAAGTATTGACCAATACATTTGGTACAGTTCATTATAAATGGAGCCATGACAAGCATTTAGAGTAGCAATACCACATAGGGTAACCCAAAAGTTTCTTTAAAAAAAAGCCAATAAAAACTAATCTTTTGCAAACATAGGATTTAGCAACCAAGAAAATTAAATAGAGTCTTTTAATAGGCCCTTTTCTTCAAAACAGTAAAGGACTTTGATAAAGTAGATCACTTCTCCTTAAGCATACTTGACTCTTTAGCACAAATTTTTTGAAGTTTACAATATGAAACATAGTAACTTTTTCCTTTACCAAACCGCCATAACACAGAAACAGTCTATTGATCCCTATACAACAGTCTATTCGCAAACAGGAAGGGTTTGCGAAAGCATAGGTTGGCTGGCCCCCAGCCCCCCCATTGCACTTCCTGGCTGAAGGGCCACGAAACGGAGATCAGCACCGCCGGTTTGGACCTTAAGGGTCTAGTGCCGCATCCTTTACTTTTATGGACAGTTTATAAGATTGCTCAAAGCTTAAAGAAAACTGCTGACTGGAATTATTCAGTCAACTGCTTCCCACCTAGAAAAGTGGAATTTTGTACCCAAAATTTTGTACCCCTTCTGCAGCCTTGCTTTGGGTAAATTTGCAATTTAGCTATTTTTTTACTAGTTAAAAAATTACTAAACTAAGAAAATGAAGCTTCCAGAAATGTATGGTCTATGTACCTTAGACCCTGTGCTTACAGATGCAAACAGGGCATCAACAAAGAGTCTCCGGTTTTCTCAGTAGCTTGCCACTGAAAGTAATTTTTTTCTCTAGGGTTTCTAGAACATTCTAAGAGTATGTATATCTGACTGGTATGTATAAAGTAGGATGTTTTTGGAATCATCTCTACTCCTTGATTCTGAAGAATGCCACCAGAGGACTGTCTTTGGAGATTAAAGGCCCTCTGCCCTCAAGATGCCCTAGATATTGGCAGATAATATATACTATAAGAGTTTCGTTGGCAATTTTGGATTTTAACATTTGATGCACAATTAGTCTATATTCTTTCTATTGTGTTGAAAGTTCTTTCAGCAGTTGGCCTATAGCTTTGATAATGCTCCTTAGGCATTTAAATTGGACTACCAGTTCCTGAACATCATCTCCATGCTTGATCTGGAAGAGCAAGTATGGTGTCACAATATTTCTATTTTTCTTTGCATTTATTTTGAGCAAAATTCATTCTGCAGTTGCATTGATTTTATCAAGGAATTTTTGGAGGCATTCTCTACAATTTTTCATTATCTCAGCAAATAGCCATTAATAAGTGGCAAATTTTCCTTGCCATAATATAGTATCTCCAGGAGACTTCAGCTTGCCACAGATTTCATAAGTTAATGGCTATGTTACCACAGGATATATTGACGACCAGTTTGACCTACTCCTCAATTGTCTACAGGAATATATGCTATATCAGACTATTAATTTTAACTAGGTACAGAAGGGACCAGACCTCAACTCTGCTAGATCTTCTATTTGTTAAAGATTACAAAACAATCTTAAGTGTAGATCCTGAACCAGCTTTTTAGTACAAGTTACCATATTCCCACTACTTGTTGACTAAAGTTGTACCCACAGACAGGTCATTTTAGAATGACCTGAATTTTAATCAGGTCTTTATTCTCAATGCCCATTTTAAGCCAATATCTGGCTTCTTCAAACATCTCGTCAGTAGCTTGCTCCTTGTACCCAGAGGTGTCATCTTCATGCGTAATACCAAGATGATCCAATCCCTTGGCTTTCCAATTGGATTTTCTCAGGTTTATTACTTTCTTGATTTTCAACTATGAAGGAGCAGATACTTGAAAAAATACATAAGTAACTACTTTAATTAATGACCAGAAAATTATCACAAAACCAAAAAATTTGAAAATCACTTGTTTGTTGGTTTTTCTGCTATTATTTTCTGGCTTTGGATTTGCTTCCTTTAGACCTTAAAAAGCGCAATTATCAGCAACTGCCTTTATTTCTGCATATATGTACCTGAGTACCATCAACAACTGATGATTCTCTTCTCTCTTTAGTGTGCAATGAGTGACCCATCCAAGATTGTTTGGGCAAGCTGACTTTCAATCAGGTCTTTATTCTCAACATCCATTCTAAGCTGATCCCTTCTTCTTCAAACATCTTGTCAGTAGGTTGCTCCTTGTACCCAGCAGCTTATTTTTTTCTCTTGAAATGACTTTAAAGAGTCTCTATTCTTTGCTTGCTCCCAAAAGGTTCATTGATCATTTGCTTTCTTTTTCTACAAACTTCCATTCTCCTTCTTTCCTCTTTTTTTCCAGCTCTCTCTGGTTCTTGATAACTTTTGCAACTTGAGATGACATTATTGTTTTGCAGTTGTTGTTTTCATTGATGATGGGGAGAGTACTTTACTGCTGAAAAAAGTAGCCTGTCCATGTCCTACTTGCTTTGACAACATTTACAAAAAAAAGTTCAAGAGCAAGACTTGAATTCTAAACCGCATAATTCATAGTCTAGGCCCATAGCAATATGCCATGAAACATTACATAAGTATACCAATCTAATATTACTTAAGGGCATGAGGAAAAAAAATTGGAGACATAACAATGCTCTCAGTTTTTTGGTGTTGGAGAAGGGGCTTTATACCTCTAATTAACTTACAGGATCCTCAGTGCCTTTAGGGGAATATCCCTGTTATGGCACTCTCTAGATGGCAGTCAGTTGGTTTGTCAAGTCTTATTTCTCTGATACTTGGCTATTTGAAATTCTGCAATTTAAACCGTGGGCAAGGGTCTCACCAGAGTGTATGGTCAGCGGAGCCCCAGCACAACATCAACTTCGGAGGAGTGTACAAAGATGGTAGTGTTAACAGTTTTAAGTCAATCTTCTTCTTCTATTTAACAGCAGGCGGGCTTTTCAGTAGTACTATTTAGCCCTTTTCCTTTTGCTTTGCTCTGAGGGCTACAGGGCTACTGGCTTGATTACCTCATATTTATTAGATATCTTCAGATATCATTCAGTAGATCTTTCGACTCTAGGAGTTCAATTATGAGATGGTAGATGTTAATTTCTATGCTCTGTGTGCAGGTATAGTTGGCTAGGCTCTTGGCTGATAGTGAGATTTTGTGGTGTTTGAAGCATTTTAACAGTTTACAAAGCAAGGTATGTTGTGCAGACGTCAGCATATTACATTCAAATAGGCAATGGTCAATTGTTTCATTATTCATATTACAATGCCTGCAAAGAGCGGACAGGGGAATTGAACCACTTGAATTAGAAAACTTTTACGAGAATGCAAGAAAATTTAGTCCATTCGTTCCAGAACCAATTCTATGGTAAATTTTAGAAAAAAACTTATTGGGAAAGAGGGAAAGGATAGGATTATTCTTATTAAAATTAATATCTGATAGCCTCCCTTGGTAAATATCTCTAATTGGGATTGGTCTCCCACTTGGCTGATCAATATTTATAGCATTTTTTGGTATTTCATCAACCTGATGATTACCACTTATGCCAGAGTGGCTAGGAATATACTGAAAATAAGTTCTTATGCCACTTGAAGCAAGTTTATCTATAATACTGAGACAATGATAAGTGTCAATGTCCAACTTATACTGAGGAGCTGAAGCCAGCAACTCAAGGCTTGATAAAGAGTCGGAATATACTATAATATTATTTGAATTTGCAATCAAACGTTGGTTTTCCTTAAGGTGTTCTAATGCCATGATTATTGCATTTAACTCAGCAAACATTATAGATACATTATTATATAATCTCTCGCCCATTGCAATTTTCAGGTGAGGAAGGAAAGCACCACTTGCTACCAATCAATAACATCTGAATTTGGTCTCCTCTTTTTCTTCTGTACTTGAGTGATGGAAGTTGCAGTTTCTGTAACCTCTTCATAACTTATCTCTTTGAAGCCTGGAATAAGCTTTGTGGCTTGTCTTTGAACTTTTTCTATCTTGGCTGAGTCTGTTTTATAGTGAGGCCCCCATATGACATTACCATACTCAATAGTAGGTCTTACTAACCCTTTGTACAGACAAAGGGTTAACAAAGGTCTCCTGGTTGAGATGTTTGAAGCTCCACCTAATGAGACCAGTGAGTTGAGAGGCCTTTGAAGCTATTTTATTTGTTTGGTTATGAAACTTAAGCTGAGTCAATAATAATTCCAAGGTCTCTTTCTGATTCCACTGTCTCTAATGGTACCCTTGTACCCTTGTAATGGTACCTGTTCTACTTTTTATAGTTAACTGTGGGGCTGTTTCTTTATTCTTGCCAATCTGTATGACTTTTGTTTTGCTTGTGTTGAAGTTTAGCCCAAGGGTTTTCAGGTTTTCTGTCAGTTTGTTGATGTCTTCTTGATTGATGACTTTGTCTGTGTGTGATGCCTTTTTTCTGTAGAGTTTAGTGTCATCTGCAAAAGCCTTGGTAGAGCTTAAGATACCTCTGGTAATTTTGTTGATAAATAGTATGAACTGGAGGGGCCCAAGAACACTACCTTGAATGACAACACTACCTAATGAAGGGTTTTCAAACAAGGCTGATGCAGTAGTGTACTTTCCAATCTGAGGCCATTTTGAGAGGTTTCAGGCATTTTTTTTTTTTTTTATTTATTTTTTTTTATTCCAAAAGACAAATTTTGAGACTACAAATTAATGGGTACTCTTGTACTAAACGGACTCTTTTATATACAGCAATGCATACCAGTCACGAAATAGACCAAGACACGTGACGAAAAACAGGTTTATGCTGCCTTCTGGGATATAAATAAAGGCAAGAACTGTATTTAAACTGTTGTTTTTGGGGTTTAGGGGGGAGAGAGTTACCGAGGTTAGGTTACGTATTTAATACTTGGTACGCTTTGCCCCCCCCCCAGCCCCACCCCCCTAATGTGCAAATATATAGCCCAAATTTGTTTCTAAACTATTATATATTCATTTTATTTTATTAGCATTAACCAAACTAACACTACATAAAAGAGTCTGTTTAGTACAAGAGTACCAATTAATGTTGAGTTGAAAGTGAATACCAGTTACTACTCCTAGATTTCTTTTAGCTGAGTATTTTTTAGCATTATATTATTTTAGACTATTTTTCAATTTTTTTGTTATTGGGTTACAGCTACCACTGCAAGAACAATATATAAGGATTAGGTACACATAGGTTTGACATCAATGGCTACTTTTGTGAAGTTATTAAGTCTATTAAAAGCAAGATGAGAAAAAAATTTGAATCTCTTGGAATATATATTTTTAAAAAAAAAACGAATACAAAAAAGACTGACAGCATCAGTGACTCCAGAGGCAAAGGACATCAAATCTCTTTGTTCATCATTATCAGGAAGACTTGAACAGTGTAGGCTTGAAATGATTCTACTGTCTTCAGGACACTAATAGTCTCTAGCAGAATAAGAAGACTTCTTAGCTGAGGTATTGACATGGATTAGCCTTGCAAAAAAAGGGACTTTAAGGGACTTGAGAGCTGTTTTAGGGACTTTTGGAGACCTTCTCCAGTTTTAGAGACTTTATGGACCTTGTGGCAGCCCTGCTATTTATATCAAGAATTTTGGTAAATATATACAAGATTCTATCACTGACATAGTGACAAAGTGAAGACACTAGTTGATTCTTCCTTTATGCTACTCCCAGATATAATAATCAATTCACTTGCAAATGCACCCCTACCCCCAATGGTCTCAATAATAGCCCTAATAGGGTATCCCTCTATTACTTCACTCTAGTCATACATTAAAACTCTTATATCAACCTAGTTATTCTATTAGTCTGGAATTTATCTCAATGTGTAATTTACCAAAATATTATCTGATATGATTTGAAGAAGTGGATAATAAGGAAAGGAAACATGGTAGTCTGATTATTTGAAAAAAATTCTGCATATTATAAAGTAAGAACTTCATTTTGTTCTAGTTTAGTAGTAATCTCCTTGGAAGGAAACAATCCAAGATTCTGAAAACTGCTTTAAGAAGTTCTAAAATACTTACTTATATTATTCCTAAAGACACTTCATCTTATTTTATCACACCCCCACCCTCCCCTTAATTGTCAAATATACAGCTCAAATCATATATTCCACATAAATTTTTACATTAGTTGATACCACCAATGTTGCTTGTTTGTTGCTAAATTAATTTGAAGAAAAAATATATGTAATTTGACCATTAGGACAGGGGGAGGGGGGAGGGAAACAAAGAATAATTAGGAATCATACAGGGTACTAAACAATTAAACAACACCCACTCACTAAAGCACCCCCCCCCCCACAAAAAAAATTAATTAAGAAAACAATTTCTACCTCACTGATTTTCCTTTGAAATGGCAATTTTTTGTCCTTTCCTTCCCCATGCTAAACATATCACAGCAAGTCTAGTTCAGTTTGATACAACTATTGACACAAAGCACAAAGCAACTTCTGCCAATATAGGAATTTTGCAGGGGTTTTGAATTTTTTTAAAGGCATCTTATTATTATTGATAATTATATAAATTTTGTTCATTTTTGGAGGGACAGTGTAGTTTTTAAATGGTCAGTTTTTTTACAATGAAAAAAGGATTCTCTCAATAATCCAAAAGGTAGTGTCACTTTTCTGGTCCCAGCAAACCTATTTCTCAACAAGGTCACTTTTTTTAACCTAAACAGAAAACTGGATGGATGACCATGTCATAAAATTGATTTGGAGACTTTTCTTTTGAATTGTCACCATAGCCTATAGTTTGTAAAACAAGTAAAAGCAAATATTATTTGATCTGGTTTTATTTAGGATATTGATAATACTAAGGCTCTGCCTCAAATTTTATCATTTTCTCCTTTCCAACACATTAAAACTTTTCAAATATTTTGCAGTAACAAACTGTAAGTAAGGAGGAATGCAGTTCAATAGTAACCAAAATTCTAAAAAACAGAATTTTGATACCAATAGATGTATCAAAAGAATTGGTTTATCATGCTGATTCCAAATATATAAGATTCATAAAGCCTAGTGTTAACCATACACGGCTACAAGTCTGAGAAAATTTGCTGGATTTTCAAAAAAGGGGGGAAACACCCCCCTAAAAGTAAAAGAATCTTAATGAAAATCACGCCACCAGATTCAATGTATCAGAGAACCTAAATGTAGAGGTTTCAAGCTGCTATATGCAAAAATGTGGAATTTTGTAATCTTTGTCAGAAGAAAGATTAATCATATTGAACCAATGGTCCTAGGACACTGGGAGAGGGCTCATTTGAACAGAAATAAAAGTTTTGTGTATCCATCAAAGGCTGCAAGCCTCAAAAATTTCCATGATTTCTAAAAAAGGGAGAAACAACCCCTAAAAGTTAAAGAATCTTAATGAAAACCACATTATCAGAGTAAGCATATCAGAGAACCCTACTATAGATGTTTCAAACTCCTGTGTGCAAGAATGTGTAATTTTTTTGCCAGAAGAAAGATCATGGATGTATGTATTTTTTTCCCAGGGGTAATTATTTTGACCCAGTGGTCCAAGAATCATGGTTGCAGTGGTAGCTGCAACCAAGTAAAGAGCAAACCACAACCCATAGTAACCAAAAGTTAAACAATGCGTTTTGAAAAAAAACTGCCTAGTGAAAAAAAAAAATGCCATCTGACACTGAACCAGGAATGATAACTATTATTTTGTTTCATGTTAAAAGTAAAAGTTTATTACAAAATGATTTTTATGGTGATTTCAAAAAAAGCCTCAAACCCTGGAAAATGGCATCAGATCAAAAAAAAGTGTACCACTGGAATCAGCAAGGTCAAAAGCCTTGTACAGGGAAATTAAAGTCCCCCTCCTTGAACACTAAGGAAAATCACTTTTTTGCATCAGTAGCATAGACAGATGCTTAATGGCTCATTCAAAAGCTATTTCTCATATCTAGATGCTTTTTATAAATTCCAACATATGCAAGTGCTCTTTGGCACTAAAATGGCACTTTCTCAAGGGGTGGCATGAGCAGGCTACCAGAACATCATAGACAGATCTTTTATGGCTCATATAAAAGATATTGCTCATATTTACGTCCTTCATATAAAATCCCACCATCAACAAGGTCTAAATAGCACTAAAAACCGCACTTTTGGTGCCATGTCTCATGGAAAAGTTGGGTTACTGGGCTATCAGAATTCATAAGAGTGATGTTTAGTGGCTCATTTGAAAGCTATTGCTCATATATATGTGCTTTTTTTTCTTTCAATTTTACCATTTTTAAGTGCAATATAGCACTAAAACAACACTTTTGGTGCCACTTCTTAAGTGGAAAACCTCTGAAGCACAAAACAGGTACTACTGTAATAGTTATGTTCTAGAGCCCTTAACTGGAGGTTTACAAGAACCCCTCCTATACACTCCCCCTTCCAGCCTCCTTAGTAAGTTTCATAAATCATATGCTCATCAATAACCTACTGAAACATTAGCCAGCTACCACACCATCGTAGATAGATGTTTAGTGGCTCCATAACAAGCTATTGCTTATATTTACTAGGTTTTTTTAAAAATTACATCATCTATTAGATTTTACAAATTCCAATTATAACTAGTTTCCGTGGAAAATTTGTAAGAAAATCCTTATTTTGGTTGGAACATTAGCTGCTCCTCGTAAAGAGCGAACCACAGCCCATAGTAACTAAAAGTAAAACAAATGTTAAAACAGTCTTTTTTCTCTTCTTCTTTTTACCAGGCCTAGCAGGTTACTAGAACATCATAGAGAGATGCTTAAGAGCTCATTCACAAGCTAAAAGTGGTTTATATAAATTCCGCCATCTGCAAGTGCCATATGGCATGAAAAAAGGCACTGTTTCTTGAGGGTTGGGGCTAGAAGGCTACCAGAACATCTTAGATAGATTTTTGATAGCTCATATAAAAATATTGCTCATATCTACTTTCTTCCTATAAATTCCACCATCTGCAAGTTTCAAATGTTGCCATGTCATAGGCAGCGCGCTAGCGCTGCCTAAGTAAAGAACAATGTGGGCAAAATGTGTTGTTGTTTTTTTTGTTCTCCATACCCAGGCACTTTGTATTGAAGGAGTCATCATAGAAACTTCGAAAAGGGCTCATTCGATTGGAAATTGGAGTTGCTAGTGCCCTTTTTAATAGTCAAAAGTGGTTGGAGGGCAACTAGCCCCCCCACACCCATCATTCCCCCAAACACATCCAATCAAAATTTTGAGACAGCCATTTTGTTCAGCGTAGTTGATTTCCAGATAGAAAATATGTTTTTGACGAGGACACGCCCCCACAACCCTCAGGGCAAGGGTTTTAAGTTATGCCCTGGGGGCATATAAGGTTTTTATAGAAGGTATTGTTGTAGAAACTTCAAAACAGGCTCATTTGATTGGAAATTCAAATTGGAAATTACTTTCTTTGATAGCTTGGATACACTTATGCTATTTTGATTTGGTTAAATTTTAAGAGCAAAAGTAGCCCCAAAAGTTTGAATATAATACCTTCAGTCGTTGTTGGGATATAGTTTAGACGCCTTTTTGGTATAACGCATTAAAACTTTGCAATTTTATTTAGTCTTAAGGCACCTATTATTTTTCAAATATCTTACCCGAAGTGAAGGAGAGTAGTAGGAGAGGAATTAGATACTCTCCAACCACATTTAAATACTGAAAAGAGCATTAACCCTTAAAAGACTATGTCAATATAAAATGAACAGAAATTAATTAAAAAAACGTTTTCTACAAAATAAGTTTTTCAAAGAAAAGTAAAGAAGTCCATTAAACAAAAAAAGAGCAAAAATAAAATCAAAATATCTACCACGCGTGAAACTACCACAAATCAGCAATGATAATAAATGAAACCCAAAACGAACAGAAATTACAATAAATAACCGAGTCAAACTCAAAATGAGCAGAAATTAACATAACTTTGGCTCAAAACTCCTATGTCTTCCCTAGGCCAAACCCATACTTGCACTTTACTAAAAAAATAAAAATGAATGTACAATGTCACTTCAATTTAAATATAATGAAACTTAGCAATCAAAATTTTGATATTATTTGATTTATTAAAGTTATAAAAGTAAAAACATTTATATTTTTTCAGTAAAGTGCACATTTTGTTCTGGCCTTGGGAAGGCCTGCTTGTTTTGAGTTTGACTTGGTTATTTATTGTAACTTCTGTTCGTTTTGGGTTTCATTTATTTATTGATGCTGATTTGTGGTAGTTTCACACTTGGTAGATTATTTGATTTTATTTTTGCTCTTTTTTTGTTTAATGGAGTTCTTTACTTTTCTTTGAAAAACTTATTTTGTAGAAAAAGTTTTTTTTTAATTAATCTCAAGTCAAAAAGCTGGGACTAGTGGGCAACCAGAACTTTTTAGAGTGATGTTTAATGGCTCATCTGAAAACTTTTGCTCATATCTATGTGTTTTTTTATCAATTCTACCATTTGTAAGTGAAATATAACACTGAAAACAACACTTTTGGTGCCACTTCTTAAGTGGAAAATCTTGGAAGCATAAAACGGTATTATTGCAACAATTATGGTCCAAAATTTTAAACTGGAGGTTTGTAAGAACACCCCCCACAAATTCCTCCTTCAGACCCCCTTAATAAGCTACAGAATTGAAGTCCTACAAACACCAATATATTAAATTACATCATTAGAGGTGTGGTTCTGTTAATACAGTGCTGGACTTCAAATAAGATTATCATGTGCTAGATTCCAGCTTGAATTTTTTTTTCAATCATAGTTTGTCCCTTTTTATGATTACATTTCAGATAATCCACTATTTTTGCAAATGTGATACACTCAATTTTTAAAGCATATTCCAAGAAGGCTTATTTTAAACCTATTACCCATATTTATGTGCTTTTTATCAATCTTACCATCCAAAAGTGCCATATAGCACTAAGAATGGCATTTTTGGCACCACTTCTTTAAGTGGAAGAGTTTGAAAGCATAAAACAGTACCATTGCAATAATTATGGTCCAAAGCCCTTAACTGGAGGTTTATAAAACCCCTCACATATAATCCCCCTCCAGACGCTCATAGTAAGCTTCATAAATCGCCTACTCATCTTAAAAGTAAAAAATTATTGCGAAAAAATTTAACTAAAACTAAAAACTTTTTAACTAAAAATCTATCATAAATTAAGCTTGAATGATCAACAGTTTTGAATGAGCATTCAAACTTCACTTGGCAATGAAGCCTGTGTGCTAGTTCTAACAGCAGTAATTAAGGGTAAGGGATGTCCTTGCCCCTTTAGTTTTTTGCTCCTGCCTAGGTTTTGAAAAACACCTTTTTTTGATCATTTCATTGGAAAAGGCACTTTCTTCATTAAAAAAAAAAAAAAAAAATGGAAAACAACCAAAAGTGCACTTTGTGGGAATGTCAAATTTAGTTTAAGATTTAGTTTGTGGGAATGTCAAATTTAGTCAAGTCAAAAAACAAATGTTTCTAAAAAACATGTATTGTTTTGTGAAGTATGGATAATGAAATTTATGTTATAGACTGAAAGTTTTTCATAGCTGTCAAGGTTGTTTCCAGTATTTTTTAGAGGTGCCTTATCTCCCCTAGATTGGTGATAATTAGAAATTATATTAAAAATAAGTTCTCACTGAAACTAAGGAATGACATTAAAACTTTAAATGAACATACATAATTCTGTATAAATACAAAATATCTTGAAAGCATTATTTCTACATTAAATTTTAATCAAAAACAAACAAAGATTAATTAAAAAAAAGTTTTTCCAAGGGAGGTAAAGAGCAAAAATGAAACTTAAAATGGACAAAAATTATTACTTCACAGCCTATCTAATATATATCAGTAAAACAAGTACATATAAACCAACTAATTATGTTTCCCTATGCTTTTAGGATTATAAAAAAACTAGCACTTTACTGAAAACACAAACTAATACAGGAGTTTGGTACAGTAAAAGTAAACCAATTCAGGACACTTTTTACAGGATAAAAAATATTATCAAACCCTTTTAAGATAAATCCAAATCCCTTTTTTACATTTAATTTGGTATCACTTCTGCAAAATGGCTCAGTTCAATGACTGGCTCTTGTTTTGGTTCTGAAAAGGATATGTCATGATTAGTTTTTACACAAGTTCAAGGTAAAGCCATTAAAAAAATATTTAATTTTACACTTATATTTATAAGACAATTAATTGTATACTGAAAGTTACTGATGTCACAACTGGTGTAAGTCTGAAAAGCTTTATAGATGTGTTTATTGTTGTCAGGCTACATACTCACTTTTGACTCCCAAATCAATATTCCTGTTTTTTAGACTTGACTTTTGTGTTTCCAGTGAAGCTCTAGTTTTTATAATTCTAAAAGCATAGGGGAACATAATTAGTTGGTTTATTTGTACTAGTTTTATTGATATATATTATAGCTGTGAAGCAATAATTTTTGTCCATTTTAAATTTCAACTTTGAATTTCAAATTTCAAATTTTAAATTTCAGCTTCACTTTCCTCAAACAAATAGAAATTAAATGTTATAGTGCCCTTTTTAAGTGACCAAGATGATTGGAGGGCAACTAGGCCCCCTCTCATACCTCTTTTTCCCCAAAATTGTCTAATCAAGATTATGTGCAGCATATTTGAAAGGCCTGATAACTATCTATTTGGAGGTAATATACCCCCCACCCCTGCAGCCAAAGAGAAAAGGTCTTCAAGTTATAAATTTTGCCTGTTGTTTACATATAGTATTTGAATTTTATTGGTGGAGGGGTGAGGTTGAATTTTTTACTGGGGGGATTTCCATGGAGAGGATTTGTCATTGGAAAAATTTAGGGGGTAAAATTTTTAGCAGAAACTTTACACTGGGCAAATTTGCCAGAATTCATGTTTGAAATTCTTTGGGGAAGGGGGATTTTTCCATGGAGGTGGAGCAAACTTTCCTTGCATTATTTAAAAAACAATCAAAAATTAAATAAATAAACAATTTTCAACTGAAAGTAAGGAGCAATATTAAAACTTAAAACAAACAGAAATTATTACATATATTAGGGGAGTTACCCCTCTTCAACACCTCACTTGTCATGCTAAAGTTTTTTTGTTATTTTTAAAAAAGCTTTAGGGGAGAGAAGGGCGATACCGCATGGGGGCGACTCCGTACGTTTGACCTGTTGTCTGAAGTTTTTGAGCTAATCCTTTCAAAAAATTCCCACTAGATGCCCTTCATGCAACGCACATTTGGCGCAAGTTTTAAATTTTGGAGAAAAGAGACAACCAAGAAAAGAGGTAAGGAAGTTTTTATATGCTTGCTGGAAATCCTGACACATGTAGTATTTGTCAAATTGACTGTATTCCTGTTGTCTTATAGAGAAACTGAATTGATTTGTTTTGACTATCAAACTTTGTTTTCAACATTTACACCTAGACAAAAGTTACCCCTTGCCTTACAGCCTAGCCTATTTAAACACAGCTACTCTGTGTAACAATCTTTGAGTTGAATCAAAGTTGTCCAAGATTAAGTCTGCCTATTATTTAGATACTTTGTTCCAACTTTAAGATCCTGTGTTCAAGATTAGACAGCATTTTCTATGATTTGGCTAAGCTTAACCTTTAATTTCTATCCAAAATTAAGGTGTACTTTTGACTGTCTATGCGTTAGAAATAGTCTTGGCATGTCACTTTATGGCAAAAATATTCAAGCTAATCTTAATCAAATATTCTTCAATACTTTCTAACTGGTGTACCAATAAACCTATACCCCCCCCCCCACCCCTCCTTGTTTAAAATACATACTCTGAATTGTATACATTCAATGATTCAAAAGGAGTCATGTGACATTTATATAAGCTTAGATTTACAGTCCACCTTCACAGCTATGTAGATCAGTTCAATTCATTTTCACCCATCATATTTAAAAATAATACTTAAAATAATAAAAATAATAAATGATTTACTATTATGTTGAACAATAAACATTTATTCAATGCCTACTTATATCAGAAAGATAAACAGTAGAGTCTAAGGCTGTATCCAAGGGGGTAGAGAGTTTGAAAACCCACGAAATGTTTGTCCAACTTGTAGAAATGTAAGAGAAATGAACATAAACAAATGTTTGATGTGGTTTTTTTAAGTTTTTTAGTTTAATGTTTTGTGTTAAACTAAATATTACACTGCCTGCAGGCATCTTTCCATTCTATGCCTCAAAGCACACCTCAAAGCATAGCTTGACCTGTGTTAATTTCCATGTTGTTCTCTTGAGGTTCTGACAATTATAATTTTCTTTTACAGATGGTTCGCAACTACATTCAAAAGGGGAGTGGTCCTCCTGATCCAGAATTAGTCAGGCGTGCTGTTATTCAATTTATACATGGGAAGTTGTCTTTCCAAGCAACCGCAGAAGAATTTTCCCTGAAGAAGAGTACCCTTGCGGATGCCATGAAACAATACAAGGCAAAAATGCAATATCTTGAGCAGAGTGGTGCTAGTGGTAGCAATTTTGACAATGACATTGTTCAGGAGAGCACTAAGTGTTTTTTCTTCCAAACAAGAGAAAGAGCTTGCTGCATACCTCAAAAAATGCTCACTGCTTAACCATGGGCTGACTCCCTATGCAACAAGAAAGTTAGCCTACTAATGGGCAATAACATTGAAGATAAAATTCCCATCAAGCTGGAAACTGAATGAGAGAGCAGGAGTGGATTGGCTAAGAGGTTTCATCAAGCATAACGCCAGTTTGTCCATCAGAAAACCCGAAAATACAAGCCAGGCTTGTGCTACCGGCTTTAATGCTGTTGTAATTGGTGTCTTCTTTAGAAATCTTCAGGAGTTATATTGCAAGTATCATTTTCCTCCTGGTTGAATTTGGAACTGTGATGAAACAGGAGTACCCACAGTTGTTCAGGCCCCAAAGGTGATGGCTAAAAGGGGAGCAAAACAGGTGGCACAGACTGTGTCAGCAGAAAGAGCGGAAAATACCACAATGCTATACTTTGTATCTGCAATTGGTCAGACGATTCCACCAGTGTTTGTTTTTCCAAGAGTCAAAGCTCCAGAAAGGATGTATTGAGATGGACCACCAGGATGCATTGGCTCAGCCCATTGCAGTGGATGGATGACTTTGGACAATTTCCTTTGTTCATTGGAACACTTTCTAAAAGAGGTCAAACCCAGCAAAAAAGACCCTGTTTTACTCTTGTTTGACAATCATGAAAGCCATATTTCAGTAGAATTAGTTTCCTTGTGTAAAGATAATGGCATCCACCTCCTAACCTTTCCTCCCCATTGTCTCCAACCCCTTGATGTTTCAGTGTATGCACCATTGAAGCATGCAATCAGGGAGTCGTTTGACAATTGGATGCAATTAAACCCTGGTCAGAGAATTTCGATACATGAAATAGCAAAATTGTGCAAGTATTCCTTTCTGGAAAAGCTGAATCCTCAAAACATCACAGCTGGTTTTGAGAATGCAGGAATTTGGCCTTTAAATCCAAATGTGTTCACAGAAGTCAATTTTCTGCCTGCTGAGGTGACAAACCGCCCAGATCCAGCTGAACAGAATGCCCCAGAAACTTCAAATATAGATGATCCTCATCCTGGTTTATTTTGTGATTCATCTCCTGTCATGATGGGTAAACAGCAGTCAAACTTGCCTATGGCAGTAACTCCTGAAAGCATCAGACCATATCCACAGGCAAAAACACAAGTGGGTCTGTGCAAAAACCATAAAAAAGGCAAAAGTAGAATTCTGACTAGAAATGCCAGGAAAAAGAGCACTAGAAGCAGAGACTGAGCTAAGGCTTGCTAAGAAATAGAAAAAGTTGCTAAAAAAAAGTCAAAGGTTTTATTCATTGCTGACAAAACTAGAGGCAGCATTTCAGACCTAGATATGCAGCTCAATAACAAGTCAGATTATAAGTCTTTACATTGTGGAAGTATCAGTGAGTTTGAGACAGATGAAGAATTATCTTGTGGAAATTTTGAGCTTGTGAGGTTTATGGTTGGAAAGAAGTAAAACTGTGCTGTTTACTATGTTGGTGAAATTGAAGAAATAAGTGGCAGAGTAGCAAAAATAAACTACCTGCGCAAGTCTGGTAGGAAGTTCATCTTCCCTGAATGTCGAGATTGTGCAGAAACTGACTTTCAAAACATTATCATGAAGCTCCCACACCGGTTTTAGTAGGGTGAACTGGGCAAAAGCCAAACCTCTTGGAGTTGGCTCTGATTTGGCCAAATTTCTCATGACATAAATTTAATGTTGCATTTAACTTGTATATTATCTGAATTAATTGTTAATAATATCTGAATCAATAATTAAAAGCATTAATTAAAGAAGGTACAGAAATGCCCTATGTGTGTCCAAAATCACCCCATGGTTGGGGTGACTTTGGACACTAGAAGAGGTCATACATTTTTGGGTCTCTCCTAGGAACAACTTCATGGATGTTATTGAAGAAAATCACCAAGACAAGTGAATAATTGAGTTATATAGGCTATTCATGTAAAAAGGAAGTTTGTATCTTTAGAAATACACCTTGTAGGGGTCAAAATCCTCAAAATGTATTGTTTCACCCCTCTCTCCCCTACATTGCAGTTGGACTCTCCTGAAGTTTTCTACACAGAAATCCTCTATTGGAGTCTTCCACAAGATAAATTTTTAGAGGGAATTTTCTGTGGGAGCAACTTTCTAATAGAAGGTGGGGGGGCTTAAAGTAAAAAAGAATAAAGTTTTGCCAGACATGTTTTTATTACGGTAGTTAATATTGTTTCTTTTTTACATTTTTTACTGATTGATATTATAATTTTATTGGTTTTCAATACAAGTATATGATGGTTTAAATGTTTTGTTTTTTACTCTTTGATAATTTTACTTTTATTTGTTTTCAATACAAGTATCTGAAGGTTTAAATATTAAGGAGCTGGTCTGACCTCTGTTAGAAAACTGGCTATTTCTTATGTCAGTCTTCCAGTTGACAAGTCAGAGTATGTGAATAAAAGTACATGTTGGATAAGTACTTTTGTATATTGGCAATGCTGTTTAAAGTGAATATTTCAAAGTGTATGTAAACAAGCAGTGACAAAGCTTTCATGTGATGTATAAATCATATCTAGGTCATTTTTTTTTGGTTTTGTGATGAGTAAAGAGCAGAAAATTGTTCTGAAGGCAAATTTGCAGTGGGTCATATAATTCAGCTAAGATGAAAGTGAAAACATCATTTGATGCCTTTTTTATGCTTTTTCATAATGCATATAAAATACCTTTGGGGGCCCCTTTAAGGGCTCAAGATGCAATTTGTGACAAATAGCAATTATTGTATTATGAAAGAGAAAAAGGCATCACATGATGTTTTCACTTTCATCCTAGCTAAATTATAGTGCCACCTACAAATTTACCCTAAATTAAGATTAATGTAAACTTGCTGTATATTATAAAGCAAGGACTCCATTAATAACATTTTTAAAGTCTTGTAGGCTATATAGCCTAAAGCTAGGCTTATAACTGGGTTCCACTAGAGAGGCAGGGGGAGGGGTCTCAGAGAAGTAAATATTACATTTTAAAAAGAGCCTCAAATGAGGAAATAAATGGCAGGCTACTTCTTTTTGCTTTGTCTTATATTATTCCTTTTAGAAGGGCCATAGCTCTAGGCTACTGAGCTACCTAGGCCTAAATTTTTAACTATTTGTCAACTTATATATCCAGGTCTCATCTGAATGCCTATTGAGTATTAGCTGTGTTGTTTGATTCTGTTCAGAACTAGTGTTTTGTAGGGACTCCACCCTTTGACTATTGGAAAAAATTACTTTATAAGCTTATATAGAATGGTACTACCCAATCTCCTTATAATTAAAAACATTTTAGTCATCTAGTTGGAAAATTTGGCCCATCTATATAGGAGACATCCATATTTGCCAACTAGTTGACTAATAACTTCTCCCCAGAAACACTTAAATTTGCCAACAAGTTGACAATAAATGTTGCCCTATCAAAACTTTCATTTTCCAACTAGTTGACTATTAACTTCTCCCTAGTAAAACTTAATTTTTCCAACTAGCTGGAAACAAACATTGCCCAAGAAAAAAATTCATTTTCCAACTAGTAACTTCTCCCCTCCCAGGAAGTTCCCATTTCCTTTAAATCTTACTTTATGACATCCTCTCACCCCAGATAAGGACAACCTGCTTTCCTTTTAGCCCTGGACAGTGGGCCAAAAAGAAAAATCTTTGGCAATTTGTCATCCTTCATCTGCAGAATGTGCCCTAGCCATCTCAACCTTTCTTTCATTACAGCCCTAGAAAGCAGGATTGAA
The DNA here is from genome assembly GCF_049724085.1 of Artemia sp. Qi Xiang Cuo. NCBI lineage: Eukaryota > Metazoa > Arthropoda > Branchiopoda > Anostraca > Artemiidae > Artemia > Artemia sp. Qi Xiang Cuo. Next base: position 34,671,325 of record NC_142813.1, on the reverse strand, counting down.
CCCCATTGTTTTGTACAGCCTAGGCTATTGTTTGAAATATGGTCAGTCAGCTGGGTACCCAGAACAATCTGTAGGCAATCCCTATGGGAAACATCTAGCAAATTGTCATCAACTTTTTGGAATTGTCTTTTAGTTTTGTATAGCCTATATTGAATGGGATCATCAGGGAGGGAGAGTTGCTTTGTTGTCAGGATAACAACCAATATATTGAAAAAGAGCATGAAACAAGAACATTTGTTATTTTTATTTTATTACCATGTTTTTTGAGAAGTGCTGCTAAACTGAAATTTTACCATTATTTGGAAATTTGACTAATTTACCCTTCTATTCTTAAAGATGTTAGGGGAAACATTATTAGTCAACTAGTTGGAAAATAAATTGTTTTCTGGGGCAATGTTTGTTTCTAGCTAGTTGGCAAAATTAAGTAGGGTAAGGCACCCAGTAGTCAGCCACCTGCCTATTCTCGGACAGAATCTTTTATACTATTTTAATAACCAATTTACAATGAGCCTTTTGTATGTCCAAGTTTAGGCAGAATTGTCACTTGTTAGTAAATTCAAAAATAGGAGGCGCTGTACAAGTGAAACCATTTGAATTAGTAACCTACTTGTTCAGAAATTCTTCAGAAATTTTTTGATACAAAAATTAAGTTTCTAGGTGGTATAATACAGTAATTAGAGTAGTTTAAATGTCAAAAATTTTTCAAAGCGATTAAAGTGTCCGACTACTGGGTGTCTTACCCTATTGCTGGGGATAAGCAATTAGTCAACTAGCCTAGTTGGAAAATGAATTGTTTGTTTCCAGCTAGTTGACAGAATTAAGTGTTGCTGGGGAGAATTTATTAGTCAACTGGTTGGAAAATTAAAGTTTTCCTGGGGAAACATTTCTTGTCAACTAGTTGGCAAATATAAATTTCTCCTAGGCCTATAGGGATGGGCAAAATTTTCCAACTAGATGACAAAAATATTTTTAATTATAAGAAGATTGGATAGTACCATTTTATATAGCCTAAGCTTATAATCTAAACTAACTTTTTTCCAATAGTCAAAGAGTGGATATCTGTATTTTGTATTCTCTTTTAGGCTACTTAAGAGTGCTTTGCATTTCTGGACATTCAATTCCAGCTTCCAAATCTTTGCCCTAAATTGTGTAGAATACCTGCATGGTTTTGATGTTACCTGGACTTTCAATAGAAACAATTAGTTTCAAGTTATCTCAATAAAGCCTTTTGTTTGTGCCATTTTGGGACAAACAAAATTTTGCCACTTTTAAAGACAATAAGGAATAATGATGGTGAAGATCGAACTATTTCTATTATTCATTTTCTCTGGTTTGCTATATAAGTTTAACTAAATTTTAAAGGAAGTAGCCTATTGTCTCAGAAGCAATTATTTAGGCACCCTAGAATAATCATTTTCCAAGCCTGTGTCTTCTGTAATAAATTTTAACTGAACAAGGAGTATCATACTTAAGATGCACTGGTTTCTCAGTTGTACCAGAGTTAAGTAAATCCTCATTGTTGTTAGGCATTTCTTTTCAAATATTTAATTTCGTCCATCAAAATAAAAATGAATATGATGCATAAACAAATTCAGGTGCTTCTTTAATGCAAAACGCTATCTAGATTTTTCAAATAATGAGGGCTGCGTTTAGACAAGCACAATAAAATCGACCGCCAGTCGACTACGTTTTTTAATTTTAACTTTTAGCGTTTGATTTGTGCCTGTTCAGGTCTACTGGGAATTGCAAATCAAATTTTATGTTCTTTGGTGGCAGATTTAGGTTTAATTAACTTTAATACTGGATTAAAGTTAATTAAACCTAAGCTTTTAAGATGAAAAATCAGCTTTTAATATGAAAAAAGTCTATATGAAGTCATTATTTTACGGGTTAATTAAAAAAAAACTTTCCGAAAAAGAAGTTTTACAAAGAAAAGTAAAGGCCATATTAAACTTAAGATCAACAAAATTAAACATCTACAATAATTAAAACTCAAACCCGCTGGAAATTACTATTAAAGAATAAATACAACTCAAAACAAATAGAAATTAAATAAACAATCATATAACAGGTGCCATATAATTGAATAAATATATCTTAAAACGAGTAAAACTTAAGTTGAATATGCAAAGCAAGCTTAAAACGAACAAAAATTACTACAAACATGATTTTGGCTAATGCCTCATTTTTGATCAGAAAAAAGATCAGAAGGATAAGCAAGTCATTCTTTTCAAAGTCTGTATTTTTCTTTATTTCTCTATCCACGCTAATTTTCCAACTACTGGATATTGAATATTGGAAATCTGCTAAAACAAGTACTCAATCTTACAAAGTACCCTCTTCCTAGTAATTTGAATCCTCCGTGTCCACTTTCTATTCTTTTTTTTTTTAGTGAATTACAGTACAAGTGTTTGCAGAAAATGTAAGAGCGGTCTATGTTCGGTAACAAATTTATGACAAAAATAATTTTTAAGCTCCAACAAAACACATAATTCAAAACAATGACCTGGGAAATGTCTATTTCTACTCTATATCTTTGAGCTTTGTATAAAAACAAACAATAGAAATATGTTTCATATTAGAATAACAATATTCTTAATGGAAAGAGAAGGAAGGATACTAAACGTTTAAGGACTCAAAATTTCAAACTGAATCTCAGCTAGAGTTCATATTGTTTTTGTTTCCTCACCCCCTAAATAAATGTCAGTCGGAAGACATTTTTATAAATTAGAACTCATTATTTTGGGTTTAATTGCGTATTTTCACCATTACATCTTAGTCCAGTTATAAGGAAGTTTATTTGCCATATAAAATCTTAACAGTTTTTCATGTGCGTTTATTATTTGGAAATAACCAAGACGATGGATGATTATCCAAAATTATAAGGTCGTGCAGGCATTTAGTAGGAATAGAAACAAATTTTACTTAGTTCCTACTTAATTTACTGAAACATGAAAGAAAGGGCTAATTTAGTAAAACAGCAACAGTTATTTATTTGAATAGCTTCATTTAGAGAATACAGCAAGGATAGAAAAAAAGAAAAAAGAAAGTATTTCTCGACATTTTAAAAGCACAGCAAAGAAACATTTCATAAAACATAGACTAGGGAGTGCTTACAGATTTGTTGCCTTTAAAATAGGCGTTGGGGTGGGGGGGGTCAGTTAATAACTGAATGGAAACCATAAAATATCAAAGGTGCATAATCTGTAACCTTGACGTTTGAGAGCGTAGACTACATCCATTGTAATGATAGTCTTTCTTCTGGTCTGCTCTATGTAAGTGACAACGTCGCAAATAACAGTCTTGAGAAAATTTTTTAGAACACCTCTGGTTTCCTCGTAAATAAGGCCAGAAATGTGCTTTACGCCATTATCGCGAGCCAGTCTTCTGACAGCTGGATTTATGATCCTCTGGATGTTATCAAGAACAATTTGTGATGAAATTTTGTGCCTCTTTTACCAAGCCCTTTTCCATCTTTTCTGCTTCCTGTCATACTTTATGCGAGAAAACTTTTTAAGCAAATTTAGATTATTCTCTACGAAGAATTCTAAGAAAAATAAAAAATCTGTTTTGGTGAATGAATATATCTGAAGGTAATGTGCAAGCCGAGGCACCGCTACAGCGTTGCCTATAGTAAAGGCCATACAGCTCCAATGTTTTATTTTTATTTTTTTGCCAGAGGCACATCATATGGAAGGGGTCAACGTATAAACTTTAAAGGGGGCTCATTCGATTGGAAATCGAGAGTTCTTGTGTTCTTTTTAGAAGCAAAAGTGATCGGAGGGCAACTAGCCCCTCCCCCACACCCTTTTTTCCCCAAATACATCAGATGAAATTTTGAGATAGCCATTTTGTTAAAAATAGTTCAAAGATCATATAAACTCCAGGGTCAACACATCCCCCAAGGTCCCAGAGGCAGGCGTTGTAAGTTTATGCCCTGGGGGCATACATGGTTCTTATAGAAGGGATGCACGTATAAACTTCAGAGAGGGCTCATTTGATTGGAAATTGAAAGTTCTAGTTCACTTTTTAAGGGTCAAAAGAGATCAAAGGGCAACCCACCCCCCCGTCCCTTTTTTGCCCAAACCCGATAAAAATTTTGAGATAGCCATTTTGTTAAAAAATAGTACAAACAGCAGCAAATAAAAACTCTGGGTTTGACAAAACCCCCAAGGCCCGAGGTAGACTCGTTTTATTGGAAATTGAAAGTTCTAGTTCACTTTGAAAGAATCAAAAGAGACTTCAGAGAAACTATCCCCCCCCCCCACGTCCTTTTTTCCCCAAACCCATACGATAAAAATTTAAAATTGACATTCTGTTAAAAATAGTACAAAAATCAGATAATAAAAATTCCGGAGTTGATACAAACGCAAAGAGCCCGGGGGCAATTGTTTTAAGTTATGCCCGGAGGGCATTTAAGGTTTGTATGTAAGGGGAGGTCACATAAACTTCAGAGGTGGCTCATTTGATTGGAAATTAAAAGTTTCAGTTACTTTTTTATGAGTCAAAAGGGATCGGAATGCATTTACACCCCCCCCTCCCCCTCACACATGCACACCCCCTCTTTTCCGAAAATGCGTCCGATCAAAATTTTGAGATTGCCAGTTTGTTTGAAATAGTTGGTTTGTTTGAAATAGTTGGTTGAAAAAAACTTTTTGCAATCAAAAACGAAAAAAAAATTATTTGAGAAATTTTTCCGAAAAAGAACTGTTTCAAAGAAAAGTAAAGGCCATATTAAGCCCAAGATCAGTAGATACAAATACATTTTAAAATTCAAACTAGAAACGACAAGAAATTACTATTAAAGAATAAATGAAACCCAAAACGAAAAAAAATTAAATAAACGATCTTAGAAAACAAACATATAATAGGTAGTAATATAAATGAATAAAAAAATCTTAAAACGAGTGAAACTTAAATTGAATATGCAAATCAAGCTTGAAACGAACAAAAATCACAACAAACAAGAGTTTGGGTTTTACCTCCTTCTCTCACTGTAAAAGTCTAAAACATACTGCGTCAAATTAACATGATTTAAATATCTAGTTTATTCGGGTGAAATTGGAGTTGTAGCTTTGTCACAAAATTCCATGTTGTTGAAACCTTTTGGCACGTTTTCTTTCTAAAAAAAAAAAAAAAAAAAAAAAAAAAAAAAAAAAAAAAATCCAAAGCAAACTTCGAAAATTTAGTCTGGTGGATGGATAAAGCTAAATCTTATCTATCGAATGATACTAAAATTTTCCCTTTCCGTTCAAATATGAACGAGATAGCAGCTGGTTTTGTGTTAAATCAGGAGTTTAGCAGGGTTGTGTTCTATCCTCCTTTATATGGTTCATTTTGATGGACTTTGTCTGAAGGAGCACAGGAAAGGCAATGGGAGACAACGGAATCAAATGGGGAAGAAACAATCTCCTGGAATTAGATTATCCGGATGATCTAAGAATCCTAGATAAAAATGTGAGCAAAACGAATGAACTTTTAGAGGTTTTGCGAGTTCAGGGTGCTAGAATAAGTTTGAAAATTAATTTTAAGAAAACTAAGGCTAGGAATAAGTGAAGATGAAAAGGTGACGTTGGGTAACGAAAAAATTGATCAGGTGGGTAGCTTCACTTACCTTGGTAGTATTATTAGTAAAGACGGTGGGAAATAGTGAAGATGTTAAAAGTAGAATAGCCAAGGCTCAGGGTGTTTTTTCACAGTAAAAAAAGTTTGGAAGAATAGGAGGATAAGTCTGCAAACTAAGATTAGATTATTGGAAGGTACAGTGATGACAGTGGTCAAATATGGCTCTGAAGCATGGGCTCTCCGAAAAGCGGATGAAGATTTACTAGATGTTTTCCAGAAAAATTGCCTACGGATTGTTCTGGGTATCCGTCTGACTGACCGTATTTCAAACTGTACGCTGTACGAAAAGTATGGTCCAATCCCGCTTTCTAGGGCTATAATGAAAGAAAGGTTGAGATAGCTAGGGCACGTTCTGCGGATGAAGGATGACAGATTGCCGAAGATTGTCATTTTCGGCCAACCGTCTAAAGCTAAAGAGGGCTTAAAGAGGGAGGCTTTGAACAGATTGGGATGGAGGAGGAGCTTGCGTAGCTAGGTTGGCCTCAGGCGACTTAGTGCTGCGGTGAGTTGTTAGTAGTAGTAGTATATGAAGACGATACACGGGCTAAAAAAAAAAAAAAAAAAAAAAAACAATAACTTGCAAGGGAAAAATAAACCTTAAGAACTACACACTATTGGGTGTTCCAGATTAGGAGCGCATTTTTGCGACACTGGCTCAGTTACTGAAAGACCAGTTTCCGTAGCGAAACAGTTTGCGCTAAAATAAAAATAAGGAACATACTGAAGGCTACCGATTCTCCAATACGTATTGCAGTATTTGATAAAAACAAAAACAACTTCTGGTGAGTACTTTCAACTAACATGAACTAAAAATATTCCGAGCAGAGAAGTGGCTGGAAGAAGTGACTAGGGAAACTCAAAAGATACCAATTCCTCTTCTTCGTCGTCAACGTTATGTTCTTTTTTCTTTGAAATATTCTACGACTTCCGGTGCCAGCAGTTCAATTTCAGGACACGTTCCATGTAAAAGGATGATTTTCATCATCCTCCCTCCGCACATATTGCTTGGATTAGATAATATCGGCTACCGGTTCAGCTAGAAGTCAATCTCAGCTCTTCCTTTTACGGCTAATAAGTTCAGAAAACTTCCACTCTGCACTTGCACTTGAGTTGGACAGCGCATATGAATGCAACATTAAATCACCCTACGAAGTGTCTACAAAAATATCGCCACTGTTCTTTCTCAGTGACGACAAGAACGACATTTTCAAAGAATCCTCACCCAGAGCAAGAAGTACCTCTTGTTTTCTTTCAGGAAGTAAATACCTCTGGTGGTCAATTATATGGACCGTGCATGGGTTTGCCCAACAAGAACCATGACTGCCTACAGCAATGTAGAGTACCCCGAAGAGTTTATATTCCGTGAAGATGTTATTGCCTAATAAAGACCACAGTATTCCACTCAGTTTTGATTAATGTACATTGCTTAAAGTTTAGTAGTCAGCTAACAACCGGGCTGACTTAGCTAAAACTAGTACTTGGCAGATGACCAACTAGCATTAAGACGTTGAGGCTGAGGAACATTTTACTAACCTTTAGTTTTCTCTTACTCGGTCTTGGTTTATTTTTCTCTTTAGTCGGTTCTTTCTCTCTTCCATGCTAATACACAGAATTATATCGAATCAAATTCACTGCACTTTCTAAAGAGTAAAGCTGAGAAAGTAAAGCTGAAGATAAAACACAAATGATGAACCTTATTAGCGCATGACATTTTGACAAGCCTAAGATAAGAAAACGATTGTTTTTAAAGTAGTTTTGAACCTCATAGCTTTGCTAAATGTCAATTTACATTTTTTTTTTTAAGGCATGAAAAAAATATTTTGGATTTGAAAGAGAATCAGAATTTGGCTTAAAATACAAATCAGATCACTGAAAATTTGATACTAATGGTAATTAAAGAGTATCGTATTGGTTATCCAGATTATACCTGGCTTTTATGCAATTTTCGAAGTCTTGCAAATAGTAAAAAAAAAAAAAAAAAAAAAAAAATGAAAACACCTTCATAAGAGATGGTTTAGGTTTCAGATTAATTCACCAACTAATTTATTAATAACAATGAAAAACATATTATGCCTGGACGTGACATTAAAAAGGAAATAAAAATAAACATAAACTATTTTTTTTTTTTTTTTTTTTTTTTTTTTTTTTTTTTTACGGAATTGACGACGTCTAAAGCGGAGTGCGGATGCAAAATTTTTTGGCGGCTAGAAAATTTATATTGGCTTACACAGGAGTATAATAAAATTTTTAATTCTCTGCCAGGATTAAATTCATGGAAAACTGACACAAGCAACATTCACAAATATCTTAAATCGCCATTTTTATTTTTTTATGCGTGTTAAAATTCAGGAAATAAACTGGTACAGACATAAGAAGAGAAATCCTCAAGCTAGCTTCAAAATAGTCTATCTTGAATGACAACAAGTTTTTTTCTTTACTTCAGTGTATGGATTCATGTTATTCTAGAATTTTACTGGCCGTTTCAATTAGGTGAACAGATATAAGTTAATGTAGAACAACTACTGCAATACACCAACAGGTGAACTCCAAAAAAAACTATTGACCAAAAGCGCATTATTTTCACTCTACTACTACTGCTATTAATGTAGAACAACTACTGCAATACACCAACAGGTGAACAGTCACCATGTAGCTGGCAATATGTAGCTGGTGCATTTTCAACCTTGCGCTCACGGCAAAATCTTGATTAACACCCCCCCACCTTTCTCCGAAAAGTTATCAGGATAAACTAAAAATAAATTATCTATTAAGATAATTTAATTTATATCTATAAATCAATTTTTATTGATTTAAATCTGACTTTTCTTACTTGTTATGGAAAAAAAAATATTGGAAAAATAAAAATTTCGGATTGAATTTACTTATATTTGCTGCCAACTGCGCCCTCTACTTTATTTTGATAGAATAAAATTTCAAAAATTATCCAAAATGTTAGATTATTTATTCGAAATTTTGCTCCCTTTTTTTTCTGCACCCATGACGAGTGCCTCTTCTGTCCCAACTAGACCACCTCTGCTTAAAAATGGTTATTTCCCTAATGGATGTTAGAATTTTGGGTTGTGTTAGGATATCTAAAGATAAACATTTAGGTTCCTCCGAAAACTATGCCAGGTCATCTGACAGTTGCCTTACTGACAATGAAGCAAACTTTCGCTGTTCAAACCTTGTCCGAACTACTGTTACTTCAATATAGTAGCCAAGTCAACTACCATAGTTCAGGGTTCAAAGACGCTCCCCCCCCCCCTCCAAAAAAAACTATTGACCAAAAGCGCATTATTTTCACTCTACTACTACTGCTATTAATGTAGAACAACTACTGCAATACACCGACAGGTGAACAGTCACTATGTAGCTGGCAATATGTAGCTGGTGCATTTTCCAAAGAAATGTGAAATAAGAAAGAAATTGAGGCAAGCTTTGATGGTGGCATAACACAATAGGACAACTCACAAAAATGCTGTTTGTCGTCTACTATAAAGTTAACACATATATGACCGTCCCTTATCTTACGGAGCAACCTCATTTCAGAATAATTTTTGTCCGTCAAAAGGATTAATAACTTGGATAACACGAAAGATTAAGGCTCGGGAAAGAGGGTTCGAGTACATTAAACACTGTTTCAGTCATTAAATTATGGAAAGTGCAAATTTTCGCAACATTTATTACATGTTGTTGGGGAGGGTAGAGGGTTGGGTTCAAGCCCAGAAAGGCATTCTGGATGTGGATCTATTATCCAGTCATAGAGCGAGTAATCATTTAATATCACCTCGAACGTACACATGTACAAATTATGCTATGTTCTCTTCAGGTGTGCATGGGACGTGTTGTAGATATCAACTGTCTTAAACGATAATTTTATTTGTTATTATTTTCATTCCAAGATATAAATTTTAGCTACGTATATGATTTTGTCTCGTAAACCGAACTATAATATTTCTAAAAATCGGTATATTACCATTTTCCGCTGTCAACAAAAAAGATCAACAAAGGTCATGCCTATTTGGTAAAATGGGTTCCCATTTCCCAACCTCCTCAATGTTTTTCATAAATCCGTCAGCTGACTGATATTAGAGACCCCAAAGGTTTAAAAGCCTTGAACATAATCAGGAGGAGTTTCAAAACACCATTTGTTTGTTGTAAAATTAGTTGATTCCGAGTTTGATAGATATGAAGTGAGTCTTGGATTTTTAACTGCTTCGCATCTAATGCTACGAATTGCGGCGGAATAGTTACAATAATAATTTGTATACCAAGAAACCGAGCTTCGCTCGGAAATTCTTATTCGTTTCATGAATTTGTTGGTAATAACATATTTGCTCGTTTTCGGGTGTGAAAAAACGATCTAGATAGGTCAAGACTTTGGGAAAATTTGTTTTAGACCTTAATTAATTTCGGAAAAAAACATTTTTCACATGAATGATGTCATGAAAATCTACACGTCCAATGTCCTTATTGTTTTACTTTCTACAGCGAATAAAATAAAATGAAATCAAAGTTGTTTTGTGAAGGAGATTAAAAAAAACTATCTTTCTTTTCACTGAGCAAATCTCGGTCTCCTGGTACTATCACTGTAAGGGCAGAAGGACTTAGTCCCTTTTATGCATTACAAGACTTCATTCTTTGTCATCTACCATTTTTGGCTGAGAGTATTAAAAAATAATTAAAGATCACTAATAATAATCGAGTAGCGGAATACACCCAGAGCTTTAGTTTATCAGAGCGACTTTCTTTCTAAACTGGGGCAATCAGTACTTCCTCAGGCTTTGAACTCTGCATCTCCTAAATACATCGCAGTCTTTATTAACTGAATGTTAAAAAAAAACAAAAAAAAAAAAAAAAAAACTGCCGAAAAAAAATTAGCTTTAGTTTTTCTGGTATATTTAGATTATTTAAATAAAGTACAAATAGTGCTTCTCATCTTATTGTTGTACGCTTTGCATATGGGGGAAGAACTTTCAAATACAATTATCCAAACTATTGTTATGAAGTGACTGACCGTGCCAAGAATCTTATAAAAAAGAGAAAGCATTGCTTGTCCATTTTTAGTATTAATTTACAACAAAGGATTAAAAATAAAGTTTTTAAAACACCTTGAAAACAAAATTTATTTATAATTTTTCCATATGTTTTTCATTGTCTTCAAGGTACGTTTCCACTCCTTTTTTCTTCAGTCTGGCGGCTATTATACGTTTGATATTGGCATTGACATTAGGCAAATCTGCTGTTTTCCGGGCAGTGAACTAGAAGAAGAAGAAGGTTAAGAGAACTTAAAGAAGAAAAACAGTTCAATCGTAAAGTTAATACACCGTAATACTATACTATACGCCAAAAATTACTGCTAAAGACGCTTCGTATTTTTAGGGAAGCTACCATGGGAGCCCCGAGTTTATTTTAAAAATTTCAATTTGAGAAAATGTTGCATATATGGATTAACGTGAAAAATGAAGCTTGTCTGATATATTTTTTTTCAAAAAAGCTTCATTTTTGTGGATAATAGTTTAGCTTTAAATAGGTTTTTAGGCGCCTTATGGGACATAATCGCTGTTGACTCACCCCAGAACATGTCAAGTTTTAATGTAAATAACTGGGCCGAGAGTGGCACAAGGAGAATGAACATGTTTTCAAATAATACTGAATGTCTCAAGCGGTTTTTGATTTGTCAAGACGTTTGAAAGATTCAAATGATTGTATTTCGTGACTAAAATAAAATTAAGAAAAAAAACAACATCTAGCCAAAACATAAATTTTAACGTTGAATCCAAATATGCCAAATTTTTACCACCAAAATTTTAGAGGTGTTCCTATAAATATTCTAAATCCATAACGACAGGCTTTTTATATCACTTTTCCACCTTTTTTTATTTCGCTTTAAAACCAGATTAGCTTCTTTATATATCAAAATTTACAAAAAATATTAAAACACAGAATTTTATCAGTCCTCATATTTCTTATTTGAAAAAAGAAGAAAAAAAAATCGGTTGGCATTAGGATCTGTAGAATAATATCACTTTCTAAAGTTTAGAGCATTAAGGTGGTGAACTGGAGTTAGAACTCTAAAACGAGCACTGCTTCCATCTAGCGTCAGGTGTTGTAATTGAGTTAAGAATGAATACTACATAAAACAAAATTAACTTGTGGTAGTACACTAAGCTTAGTCCATAAAAAACGGGGCAATTTTTATTCGAATATTAAAAGGGAACATTTTAAAGCGACTATTAAGTTCAAAGAAGTTCTAAAGGACAAGATGATGCAAGTTCTAAAGGGCAAGATGAGTTCCCAAGTCACTTATGCAATTTGTGATAAAAACCAGATTCGCGCATTCTTTGCTTAATGCTGCTATAGTATATGGATACAAATAAAGTGAAAAGAACTAGATTTATGAAATTCACATGCTTTAGACTAGGCACCATCCTTGATATGGAAGATCAACTTTCACCGAATAAAATCTCTGTCTTTTTAATTGAGTAGCGATAAAATAGTTCATAGGGGATAATAATCTGTTCACAGACAACCCAAGGAAACCAAAAATAACAGATCCAGGGATGCTGTCTTCTTCAATATGAGAAACAGCTTAATTCAATAGTCAGTAGACATTTAGAAAAGTCACCATAAAAATCCAGTTCTTAAAGGCCGGCTTTCTCTTCCTTTAAGAAGACTTCTAATCGTTTAAAAAAACTTATTATGAAACTATCGTTTGAAAAATTTCATAAAAAAATCCAGCTCTTGATTTTGCCGTAAAAAGCTGCCAAAAAGACAAGAATAGCATTGAAAGCGTGTTTTTAACTATTTTTATTTGGCTTGAATGAATTTCCTCGTTTCACCTCATTTTATCTTTCACTCATGGTTGAAGTCCGTTGAAGTAAGGATTTAAAATTTCTAGTTTTAAAGGTCGTATTTTAATATAAATGTTGTTTATATATATATATATGTATATATATATATATATATATATATATATATATATATATATATATATATATATATATATATATATATATATATATATATATATACATATATATATATATATACACACATATATATATATATATATATATATATATATATATATATATATATATATATATATATATATATATATATATGTATTGATTTTCAGATTATCGGATTGGATATACTGTTTGTCCTAAGTGATTGGATGGATGAGTAGGTCTAGACCTTGTGCAAGTGCTCATTTATTTCAGTTACTAAATTAGGAAGACAGCATTTTTTTTTTTTTTTTTTTTTTTTTTTTTGCCAAATAATTATCTGCAATACACTATATATATATATATATATATATATATATATATATATATATATATATATATATATATATATATATATATTATAAATGATATATATCATTTGTGTTTTGCTGAGGATCACCCTTGGATATAGGGTCAAACTATTCATTTGAGGTTTGAGTTCCACTGTCTTACAAAAAAAAAACAACCTATTGTTCTACCTGTTGTTTGTGTTTATGATTTTAATGACTTGCTGGTAATTTTTATCGACTGCTTTTATTTAGAACCACCTTAACCTGCATATCGACAACTAATTAGTCGCCGATAAAGCCACTATTAAGAGTGTTTTATAGTATGCTTTTGGATTTTATCAAAAAAGACTTGAGTTCAACTTTCTTTGTCGTTATAACAGTGTTATTTATTTTTGACTCTTCTAAAATCAAGAGGTATGCAAAATAAACAAAGCATGCCTATCACAGAGACTGTATGTCTTGGCTTTACTTTAATTAGCCATGGCTCTCAAGTCTTTCATCATTTCCAACAAGTAGATGATTCAAAAACAAGAGAATCACAGAAATGAATAGATCGAATAATAATTACGAAAAAAACAAAAAAAAATCACAGGAGTTCACTAAATTGTAGCAAATAGAGAAACAGTTTTAAATACAGAGAATATTTTTCAGATTTATTTTAAAAATAATGTGCTTCATTCTTAGCTATTTTTAACTCACTAATTTTAACCATCAAGTCAAGTTTGGCGCAACTGATGATGCCATAAATCTTTAAAAAAAACTTTCAAGCAAATGAAAGTCAGTTACCTCAATCTTCTGTACAAGATCCACTTCCAGATGATGTTTTGTGACCAAACTAGTGACATGTCCAGTCACTTTTGCAGCAACTCGCCCAACTCTTCCAACTCTATGAATGTAGTCTGACATGTTTAACGGAAAGTCAAAATTGATTACGTGATGAACCTAGGATAAAATCAATTATTTTTTATTTATGTCTACTTTAGAGTCAACGCCTAGTCACTTAAGAACAGTGGCGGTTCTGGCCTTCCTTGCGCTCACGGCGAAATCTTGATTAACACCCCCCCCCCCCCCTTTCTCCGAAAAGTTATCAGGATAAACTAAAAATAAATTATCTATTAAGATAATTTAGTTTATATCTATAAATCAATTTTTATTGATTTAAATCTGACTTTTCTTACTTGTTATGGGAAAAAAAATATTGGAAAAATAAAAATTTCGGATTGAATTTACTTATATTTGCTGCCAACTGCGCCCTCTACTTTATTTTGATAGAATAAAATTTCAAAAATTACAAAATTATCATAAATGTTAGATTATTTATTCGAAATTTTGCTCCCTTTTTTTCTGCACCCATGACGAGTGCCTCTTCTGTCCCAACTAGACCACCTCTGCTTAAAAATGGTTATTTCCCTAATGGATATTAGAATTTTGGGTTGTGTTAGTATATCTAAAGATAAACATTTAGGTTCCTCCGAAAACTATGCCAGGTCATCTGAAAGTTGCCTTACTGACAATGAAGCAAACTTTCGCTGTTCAAACCTTGTCCGAACTACTGTTACTTCAATATAGTAGCCAAGTCAACTACCATAGTTCAGGGTTCAAATACGCTCCCCCCCCCCCCTCCAAAAAGAACTATTGACCAAAAGCGCAATATTTTCACTCTACTACTACTGCTATTACTACAACCATACTACTACATTTTCAATATTAAGGGGGAATTTGAACTAAATCAAAGGAGACCATGTACATGCACATTGCCAAAACAGCGTATCTCAAGAATAGATTTGGGAATTAAGTTGGAACTTACAGAGTATGCTTAAAGGGGAAGACTAATTGGCCAAAAGGCAATATGTGCACGGTACTACTAATTCTAATACCGCTACCACTGCTATACCTACTACTACTACTGCTACTACTATTATAACTACTACTTGTAAGGCGAAGAGCATTAAGATGAAGATTTCAAGAGGTATATAAATATACAGGTTATCATAAGAACATATCGGCAATGTCATAGCAACGGCTAATTGTATTAAAAAGTCAAAACTTCCGGAACTTGATGAGAGAGATTTTCTCAACTGAACAACAGGCATTGCGTTAATACTACTGCCGCTACTAGTACTAGTGTTATTACCATTGATGCAACTACTAGTAATATTATACTTCAACTGTGACTACTATTACAACTATGCCAAAGGGTATGAAGGTGAATTTTTAGAGGGGGGGGGAGGAGGTGAAATGAATCACAACAAGCCGTCTGTATTCAGGTTGTCAATAGGGCGTGTTAAGCTAAAACTTTCAGAACTTGTTGTGGGGGATGTTGAGCAAACCAAAAGACAATAATTGCACCCTATTGCTACTGCTTCTACTCATACTACTACTACTGCCACTAAAGCCATGGCTAAGACTATAATAAATCTACTATGACTACTACTGCTACTACTATTACTGCTGATAATACTACTACTGCTACCAAAGCTAAGGGTACTAAGACAAACAATTCGGGGGTATTAAAACTATAATGAACTAAATCGGAGCAAACTATGCCGACACAGGTTGCCAAGAGGACGCATCAGCAATGCTTCAGGAACGGTTGACGGCATTAAGCTGAAACTTTCAGTGTGTGTTAAAGTGGATGTCGAAGAAACAAAAGGTGATATGCATATATTGATACTAATGGTACAACTGCTACTATACCACCTAAGGGTATTAAGGTGAAGCTTTCAAAGAATATTTCGGCGGATGTTGAACTAAATTAAAACGAACTATTAGTATATAGATTTTCAAAAAGGTGACAAAACAATATCTCAGGAACGGCTTATATTATTAAGTTAGACCTTTAAGGGAAATTTGTGATGGATTTTGAACTAGGTAGAAGGCACTACGTGTATATTATTAATACTACCACTACAGTTACTGTAACTAATGACGTTAAGGTATTAAAGTGAAACTTTTAGGGAACGCTTAGGGGGAGTTTCGATTAAACAAAAACAATTCTACGTATGCAGGTTTTCAACAGGGGAAATAAGCAATATCATAGGCAGCACCGTTCTATATTAGCTAGCAATATCATTAAAATTTTTAAAGGAGCTAATTCTATTGGAAATTATAAGTTCTAGTGCCCTTTTAAAAAGTCGAAAGTGATTGGAGGGCAAGCAGTCTTCCCAAGCCCATTCATTTTCCAAACTCATCCAATCAAAACTTTGAGACAGCCGTTTTGCTCAGCATAGCAGAACGGTCCAGTGAGTATGTCTCTATATCAACCCCCCACTTTTATGCAGTTTGCCCATTATGCTTTAAAACTAAAAAAAAAAAAAAAAAAAAAAAAAACTGTTTATATTGTTGCAAATAATACACCTCAGCAAAATCTAGAGAACGACTGGGGGAACTAAGTAAAAACTTCCAGGGCTTCTCCTTCCAGGGCTGAGGGTAAGTGTATCCAGGTTGTCAAAGAACATAGATAGGATTTTTGGGGGATGGTGGTAAGTCTTATTTTTCAGGTTAACTTGAGAAGGTATAAAACCAAATTAAACAATACTATTTGTTTCAGGATTATATATTGTTGACAAAGTTTCTCGACACACAAATAGCAAGCGAAACTATGGATTTTTATAGAAAAAAAAAACCCAAAAGGATATATTCTTTTTTCATGAAAAAGACTTCAAAAATTAGCTCTTCAGTTTCATTTTTGACACGTACTGATTCTCGCTGCCACTCATCTTCTAACCGTATATTTCCTTGTTCTTCATTTTCGTTTATCATTACTTCAAACGTTTTCCAATGCTTTTTGCTCTAGATTCTCGGATTGGTCTTGTCACATTGATGGTCTAGGTTGTTAATTTCCACCCATTGTGAATTTACATTTCTCGGGTTGACCTCTTGATCTTGTTTCATTTGATGGTCCAGTTTTTTTTCATTTTGAGCAATAGTTAATTAACGTTTTTGTCCTCTAGGTAATGTGAAACTGCTCAAAACACCTTTTGTAAATAGACTCATTACATATGGTATTTTATGCTTAGCTTTTTCGGTTTTGTAATTTTGCATGTGTTACAGATACTAAAAACGATACGACCACTGCTGGGGGTTAAATGACGTAATATTAAAATCTATATAAATATGTCGTTATTCATATGATTTTTTTTTGCAAAATTAAGGCTTTTGCCAAATTTTCTCAAACTCATGGCCAATCGTTTTTTCAGGCCAGAAAATGCCAGTACGTCAATTTCCAAAAACAAAATCACATTTTCCTAGGGTGGCTGTATCGAACCAGTGGTAAACCGTCATGACATAAAAAAAGGGATTCAGAAGCCTGCCGCGTGCCGGGGCCCGGTGGCATAGTCGCCGGTCTCCCGGTACCATATATATATATATATATATATATATATATATATATATATATATATATATATATATATATATATATATATATATATATATATATATATATATATATATATGTGAGTAATAATTGTATATTTCAGTTCTCGAAAACGGCTTCACATTTTTTCGGGAAAATCAGTATCTTGGGATATTCTCGCATAAGTAAACGATCTAGATAGGTGAGAAGTCTGGTAAAATTCGTTAAAAACCTAAATTTAGGAAACAAACAAACTGTAATAATCAAATATCTTTGAATAGACGGCAGTATTAAAAGACGTTAAATTGCCTAAAGAACAAAAATCTGGTCATTGTAAACATATTTGTATATATTTTAACAAGAAATTGCAATAATTCACAAACATTCAATTGTAAAACCATAATTTTGAGGAGTAGTAGAATTTGCTATTAGAAATTGGACTTGCTTAATAATCGACTATCCTTGAAAAGACATAGTATGAGCAAAAGACATTAGGTTGCGTAAAGAGCAAAAAACTGGTAATTGCAAAAATGTTTATATATATTTTGACAAGGGATTACAACAATTCCAAAACCTTAAAAAAGAAAACCAAAAGTTTGAAGGTTAGTAGAAATCGTTGTTTTCGGGAAAATTGTCGTCCTGGTATATTCTGGCCTAAGAAAACAATTTAGATAGGTCAGAAGTTTGAGAAAATTTATTATGAGCCTTAGTTTCGAGAAAATACAAAAATAAGGGATTCGATGCCTATGGCAGAATAATTTTGAAATGACCAGTATTGGCGAAAATACTGGCTAGAATAAATCAAAATACGCTATGTGCATCCATGTTGTCGAAAGGGCGTATCTGAAATATCTCAGGATTCTTTCCAAGATAGCAAAAAAAAAAACATTTTGGAGAGTATTAACTCCTCATCCGCTTAAAATTGTTCTATCCTGTCTCTAGTTTTCCTCACTATTACTTAAAAATTGCTAACTGCCTAGTGGCCAGCAAAGATGCCCCTCTCGAAATTCCAAAATTCGTTCACTATGAAGTCGCTACGACATAGTCGCAGTTACTCAAAAGATGCACTCTATCGCTACTAAACAGGGTTGCCACCCGGTGAGAAAAAATCACTAGATTCTTGAAAAAAAAATCACTAAATCAGCACATAAGTCACTAGATTATTGATCAGAAATCATTAGAAATAACTAATATTATAATACCCTTTATCATTGTAATTAATAATTGTTTTGTTTCTTTACCATGTTCTATACAGGCCTACCAACAGGAAGGGGGTAAAATTACCCCCTAGATGTGGAATCTCAAAGAAGGAATCAGCAGCGCAATGTCTGTCCAATCACGCTTTTGATCCTCCTGATCTTCATTGTCACGCCAATCCTCCTTTTGAGAATAGCTGATCAAATAGTTTTCGATTCAGAACGCAACGGAAAGAACATGAAGCAACCGCGACTTACTGCATATTAAGGGCATAACATATATGCTGGGGCATAAGCTCTCAGAGTATGGCATCAAAGTTTTCCCATTATGAAACGCTACCTCTCTTTCTATAATAAGGGCAAAGAGAAAACCCAAGCTGATCAGCGACGTATACGTGAAATTTCAGAAGTTAGAAAACTCACGGAGATTGCCAAAAATAACCAAAACTTTAAAGATTCAAGATTTCAAGATTCATTTAATAAAAATAGCTGTCGTAGTCACGGCTGACATCGCAACTAAATTACACAACCCTTTACAACAATATATATTGTTGAAATTACACAACCCTTTACAACAATATATGACACTAGTAAAAAAAGGAACGAATGGATTGCTGAAACGGTTTGTCGTGCAGCGTACTGGTTCCAGCTTATTCATGTGGCGTGTGTTTCTGTTGACTGTGGTGGCGGGGGGTAGTAGGGATCAGTGTTTATCACTCGAAAGAACGGAGTGCCCAAATTTGCACATCAGCTGATACGAGGGCTGAATAATAAGTAACATATTTGATTCCTAGAATGATTTTTAGGGCTCATTTATGCACTGTCTCAAGTTCATCATTAAGGTGGTCGATGTTATGCACTTCAGGCCCCAAAACTGGGCACGCGTATTCAAGCAGAGGGCGTACGCAACACGCGTACGCGATCAGCAATTGCTTTATAGAAGACCCCAATCGATGCAATGAGGTTAAGGATCGCAGCGCGTAGTTGCCGTTTCTCTCAAGATTCGTGACGCGTGGCCCAAACGAACAATTGTCACTGAATGTCACACCAAGGACAACTGCAGTCGACATGGTTGGGTACCAGGGGTCGGGGCAAGCAACATCTCTTTTTAGAGGATTGAAGCGCATCACTTTTGTCTTCTTCACATTAACATGGACCCCGTTTGTACTCCACTGATCATTGAATTTATATTTTAGGTCACTATCAAACTGAGGAATTACTTGAGATTTCTCAATGAGGTATTTCAGCAAAGCTGACAAATCGTCCACAAATTTGAATCGTTCGTCAGTGTTGTCAAAGAAATGTGTTGTTTAATAGAGATAATGGTAAGATCGTAATAAGTGAAACATGAAGCCTAGGATAAAAAACGCAGCAAAATTTCCTTTGCAATCCAAACCTATGACAACAAATTCTTCCTCAACAGAGTCTCAACTGAAGGTAGCCATGAAGGCAACAATACACCAAATATAGGATTAAAAATTACTTTTGGGATAAACTTCCTTTGATATTAAAAGGAACTTTCCTTTTAATATCAAAGGAAGTTTATCCCAAAAGTTTATCCAAGTAGGGGTAGGGGGATGAAACTTTTAGACGTTTTGAGACTCCTTATTTTAGCTTACCACTGTAAGATTTGTTTTGCTTAGCTTTACTAATTTTCTCTAAATGTCAAAGATAGTTTACCCAGAAAGGGGTTGTTTACCCTAGCTACCTCTTTCGAAGTCTTTACAATACCAATATAATGCAGGGTATTTGGTCTTTCTAGTTTTATTCATTAGTCACAGGTTGATAAATGTCGCCTTTCTGGTTGGCAAGCATTTTTCAAGCACAGCTCCCGTCAAAATTGTCAATGAGTTTTCGTGGTTTTAACAAATACTTTTGTCGAGTTCCTAGCTGTAAATAAATATTAACAGATGAGGTAATTTCAAACAATTTTCATGAAAAAAGTCTATTTACCGCTTCATTTTGTAAAGCCCATTATTATTATTATTATTATTATTATTGTATATGGTGCTATGTATTAAAGGTGGACACAGCCAGAATTTAGGTCTGGGCGGGGATGTAAGTAGCAAGTAAGTAAAAACGACACTAGACTTTTTATCCCAAACCGATGGTACTGATCTCCATGTCATGAGCCTTTGGCCAGGAAGTACAATTTTTGTATTTTTACTTTATTTAATATCAATTATTAACTAAAACATGAACAATCAAAACGAATAATTTTGACCCTTCTGTTGAGCTGGCCTTTCATTTGTCCTTGGTGCAGTTTTCAATTAATTTCCTTGTGATGTACAGGAAGGGTGAAGTAGTCACAAGACTTGCACATATACATTTTAAAGAAGCGAAAACGAAGTGTTCAAGGAAAATCCCACATCAAAAATTACAGTAGATTTTTTAATGGTTATTTTTATCTTACATAAATACGACCAATTCTCGAGTATGCTTGCCCTGTATGGGACCCTCAAGTCAACAAGACAAGTTACCTAAGCGATCAACTTGAGTCACTACAAAAAAGAGCCTTTAAAGTTATTCTTTCAGACACATATGTAAGTTATGAATTGGCATTATCTGTTCTACAACTTCCGTCCCTTAACCAGCGTCGTTTGGGTTTGATCTGCAAGTTTTGCCATTTTCTTCTTAGCAGTGAAAAACATAGAAATTCTACCACCAGTTATGAGGAATAAAATAAACACAAGGTCAGCTAACAAAGTGCAACTGCAATTGCCTACTCCAAGAACAAACCGTTTCGCCAATTTGCTCGTTCCTTTTTAAATGTCAGTGTTTAATAATTTATACTCTCCTGTTTTCTTTGTTTTCGTTGTAAGTACTAGCGCCGTTTGATTGGAATTTTTATTCTAAACTATGATTGCTTGTATAAAAATAAAACTGTTCTATTCTATGATTTGAGACCTCAGAATGGGACTCAGAACAGAAATCAAATAGCTGAGAGCAAATCAATCCCAGCTTCTCATCAGGATTGAGTAAGACTCTGACACAATTTTCTGTTATAAAGGCTATGGTGATAATGGAATTTCTAATACAAACACCACACTATTAATAATTATAGATGAATTATTTTTTAATATTACACCTGCTGACATAATAATCAGTGTTGGCTTGCAGTAACGTCAACTCACGAATTTTAATATATATTTTTTAATCTTTTTTTTTTGGGGGGGGGGGGAATTCTGCAAGATATATAAGGGGTCAAATTTGTGATTTTTTCAAAGTCTACGGGGGGTGGAGTGGATCTTGCTACAAAAAAGGGTATCTAGTCATTTTTAAGCATTATTTCAGGTAAATAATAAATAAAAGCCACTTAAAGACCAAAAAAACTTACATCAACAGTGTCAAGTCCTCTTGAAGCAATATCAGTGCACGATATGATATTACCCTCTCCTTGTTTGTATCTTTCATATGCGTCAGCTCTTACATCTCTAGGGGTGTTTCCACTTATACTGTATGTTGGTATTCCGTTTTCATTGAGGTAGAAATTTATCCAGTCACATGTATCTGACTTGTTACTAAAAAGAGTAAAAAAACACTAACAATGACCAAATTGCATAATTTACAACCTTTAGCCAGAAGGTTATGGGGGGGGGGGGGGCTTGGTATCACCAGAGGCACAGTTAGTACACTTTTTGACTATTTTGAACAAATGACTTTTTTTTCAAAAATTCAATCATGTTGGGGGGGGGGGGCTTCTATATATGGTAAGTGGAGAAGGGGCTTGCTACCCTCTGAATATTTTCAAACTTTCCCCTGAACCTGCCCTCAAAGTTTAATCTTAATACCCTAAGCCATCCCTGGGATACTGCTGATACTCCTTTCGACAACCAGTATGCAAATACCGTGCTTTTATTTTGTTCAATATCCCTCAAAATTTCCAAAAATTGTCAGAAATTCTGTGTTTTGATTTTGTTCAATATCCACCTCAGCAATTCCTGAAGACAATCGCAGATAAAAATAAGTCGATGTTACGAACAGTTGCAGTAGTAGTTGCTCCGAAAGTTTCAAGTTAATTGCCTTACCCATTCCTAAGATATAGCAGAAACGCCTTTCTGATAACTTGAATATAGACAGTATCTTTTGATTTAGCCTTTTTGATAACAGTGACCTTTTTGATAAACTGGATGCACTTTTGCCTTTGATTTAGTTTAACATACCCCTCAACACTCTCCAAAGTTTTGCCCTTAATACCCTTAGCATTTTCGGATACATCCAGAATCAAAAATTTTAATTTATTATCCTTGCCTATTAATTTACTATCCTTGCTCCCGGGCTGGGGGATGGCATCTCCAGAGGCATAGCTTTTAAACCTTTTGTCTAGCTTAAAAATAACAACAATTTCAAAATTTCGATCAGTATTGAGCAGAGAGGGAGCGTAAAAAGAGCAACGAGTGGGGGGGGGGGGAGGGAGGATTGGTTGCTCTCCATTTCCTTTTCATTTCCTCAACATACATAGAAAGTTTCAACTTAATGCCCTCAGCCGTTCGTTAGATATTGCTGGTATTCGCTTTTGACAACTAGCAAGCAAATAGTGTTTTAATTGCGTTTGGCACCCCTCTCAATATTTATTAAAGTTTCATCTTAATACCCAAGCCTTTTTAGAGATCCAGGATCAAACATAACCTTTTTCCCAATAAAAAACCTTGTATATTAACTACGTGCAATTTTCATTCCTTACAGACCTTGCACCACGGGTTATGGAGATTTTGTCAACCCTAGAGGCATAGTTATTTGACCTTTGGACTATTTAGAATAAAACGACTACCTAAAAAATTTGATCAGATGCATTTGGGGAAATGATGGTGCGGGAGGGGGGCTGCTTGCCCTCCGAACACTTTTGACTCTTAAAAAGGGCACTAGAACTTTCGATTTCCGTTCGAATGAGTCCTCTCCGAAGTTTATATGACCACCCCTTTCATGAAAAAAAAAAGAAAAAAAGAAATAATAATACATCAAAGCCTTATGGCCCTTTACTATAGGTAACGCTAGTGGGTCACCTCCAATATATCTTTTCAATCTAATCCATCTTATACCATCACAAAATTTGAAAAGGACCTGAGACGGTCAAACAAGGAGGGTTCAGCTTCGTTAATGACAACTGGCCCTGATAAGTTTTGAGCTTTACGTTTTTGCCTTAGGCTTTTCCCTTTTGTCTTATAATTTGTTTTTTTTTTAGTAGAGAGGTAAGAATAATACTGCTCAGGAGATATGAGCCGTCCAAAGAATGCAATGATTCCATACTGATTTACGTCTAACTAGCGTGTCTTTTTTTTATAAGAAACACTACGCAGAGTATGGGTCTCTGGGAAGCCCTGAAACATACTTTTTCCAAAACTGTACATCCAATTCCTGGAATATAGCGGCTCCTCGCCACGTTGAGAAGTTATTGAGCCAACCGACTGAAATTTTCAGGAGTCAAAAAACCACCCTAATTAGGTTCCAGGACGGTGTTTTTAGGTACCCAACTCTTTCATCCCCATTCCTGGACGCTCCAGTTTCAAAGACTAAGCAGGTATTTTCCAATGTCCTTTTAGATATCCATTTGCAACACAAATAAGGGCACGGAAAGATATTCTAAATCTCACATTTCCTCTGCATCCGTAATTGAAAGGCTTGGAAATTATAAGATAGTTTCTCACTACTTTTACTAAAATTCAGATTTAGATTAGAATATTGATAAAACCCTGGAAACTGTCTTTATAAGGCCTGCAGTCTAAGACAAGCTAACTCTATGCCAAACCTGAAAACAATTATTTTTCTTCTAAATTTTGAAAAAAATTCTCTAAAACCTTACAAGTACGGAAGATGTGGCAAAAGGAACCCAAAGGAAATATTTAGCCCTACGCTCTAATTTGGTCTTTATATCCAGCCCTGAAAGTTACATTCACCTCTTTCCGAGATAGAAGAAATCCACTATTTGATATATTGTCATGTCGTGGACAATTCTATGAGAATTCAGAAAAAAGGTGATGATAGTTAAGTTTCCCTCCCCTCCCTGCGCAAAAATACGATCCCAAAAAAAGTGCACCTCCTTATTATTTATTTGGTATAACTATATTTCTTTGATGTTAGATTCAGAAAATAATTCATTTGGACTAATTAAGGACAAACACTCAAAACTTTGATCCTGCTACTGTGATCAGACTTGATCACTTTGATGTGGTCAGACTTTCTTGATTTCGTCAGCGCCGATTCAATTTGCGGTTACACTGGTTGAAATAAGAACGACGCATGGCAAAAGGCATGGGAAATATATAATTTGGGCTATATATTTGCACATTTAGGGGGGGGGGTATAGTGGAAGCGCCTTCAAAATGTATTAACTGCAATTTTTCTGCATATTACCAATTAAGAATTATTTTCTTTATGTTTCCTTCTCAATAGCCCCAATTACAGGCTATTATTCTATTTTTATATTAATATTATATTATTTATTTTATTATTATTATATTAGCAGTATATTATTATGCTACTGTATTATTGCACTATCATCGGAAGTAATCGATAAATGGCTCACAAATTTAAGAAGCAATTGTGACAAATAAACGAAAAACTTCGTGAGGTAAGGAAAACGAATTAAATAATAATAAAATTATAAACACAAATTACACTTTAATGCTATTATTTAATTCAAATACTTTATAGCAACTATTTCAAATATTTTTCGTTTCAAATTATTTATTTCAAATACATTTGTCTATTCAATTCTTAAACATTTGTACCAATTAACTGATTCTATGTAGAATTTGCGTTATACGACCCCCAGCAACCATAATAGATTAATGAATAAATTAATTAACTAATAATGAATCAGCCAACCTGAAAATTAGCGTTCTAAGGTTCTTCTTGAAGTCTTGGCGAACGAGGTCAAGAAGGATATCACCTTTTTTTAACATGGCAATCCGAAGAAACTTTTGTGTAACGTTTGGCATAATGCGATGAGTATACGGGCTCCTTATTTCTTCTAGGGCATCAATCTAAAACAAGGAAAAAGAAATACAGGTGTAACAATAATAACATAAATAAAAATCATTCAAAGAAGTAAATAAATAAAACGTAAAACATGAATAAGGAAAACACAAGAAAAAAATCCTAAAAGAAACTAATAAGGGCAATAATATTATAATAGAGAAATACAGACAGTGCCACTAACTCTGTAGGCCCCCCTACTCAGAAGGAACAAGAAAAATTACATACAATTAAAAATTTTCGGTTATTTAAAAACAATTTTTTTTCCATAGTCCCTTCCCCTACAGCCTTGACTATTTGATTTGTGGCATTATTACATGTAAACGTAGATATTGCTTGCACGCTTCGATATTAATTGATGCAACTACATCCTAGAAATTGCAAAACTTTCTTAAATTTCAAGGACTATTTTTGAGCATCAATGTTCAAAGATTGTCTATGTTAAAACACTTGAGTTAGTAAATTGGAGGGCATTGATGGCCCAAATATAATTAGACCTTCATGGCCAAAAGTGGGGGTGGGGGAGGAGGATGAAGAAAATTGCGCCGATTCTAATTTCTGCATGAATGTTTCACCAAAAACATTGGTCTTTATTGATATTTGATTTTTTTTTCTTTGAAAATTAAGACTAGAATATTCTTTTAAATTTTATTCCATTTTATTAGCTTTAAGTTATTTATTTACATAATGGAAATTTTTCGTTTGTCCGTTTCAACATAGCTCAATGAAAATTTAATCCCAACCACACAAATTATTCACAGTTTTTATAAAAATACAACACATGCTTGTAGTGGGTCATCTTTATCGATTTGCGATTTCTATGAGACACAGAGGTCGACTTCTTTACCCACAAACGCCTGGTTTTAGAACAAAAATTCGGAATTTCGACAATTTTCATCACGACCAAGTAATATCAAATTTAAATACTTAGAAGTTGACATTTGAGCATTGTGCGTTTCAGTTTAAGCCCTTTTTTGTTTGAGACCCTTCTTTTATCGATAAGTGAACTCTTTGACCAATGTTTTTCAATTGAAATTCAGGACTACGAAAATTTAAAAAGTATCTTCAAGATTTCAAAATTTAACTACAATTCTACATGATTTAAGGTGAAAGCTGATCTACAAACTTCGCTAGAGCTCAGCATTCTTGAAACTGTACAACAAACGTATCTTTTTAAGAAAAATCAAAGATTTTTAAGTTCACAAAAACTGGATAAGACTAACAACAGTAAAAAAGTATTTAGGAAATTTATCAATAATAAATTATTAATAATAAAATAGTTTGTTAAAATACTAAAAATATTTTAAACGTATTTTGGAACACGTTTACAGTCCGTCCTCAGTACCAAAAAACAACACAAAAATTGGACATATATACAAACAACAAGAAAAACAGGGTAAAAAACAATGAATCAACAAGCCAAAACCAAAAATTTGTGTAATTATTTTTCAGAGCCGAGAAAGAATCGTAAATATCGGGCTAAGATATCCATAACTTTTTTTGTTGTTATTCAGGCCTCATCATACATTTTTTTGGGGCAATTCAAAAAAATCAAAGCTGGTAGGGTAGAAAACCAATGAAAAAGGCCAAGATTAAAAACTGTATAATTGTTTTTCAGGGCTGAGGGCTAAGATATCCATAACTTCTTTTGTTGTCACAGTAGGTATTATCCTATATCTTTTTAGTAAATTTAAAACTTATGGATTTACCTTTTCATCTTCTGCAAATTTGAAATTTCTATTAATAGCTTCGAATCTAACATATGTAGAAGGAGGAATATTGCTTTCAAGTTCACTTCCTGAAG
Organism: Artemia sp. Qi Xiang Cuo; assembly: GCF_049724085.1. NCBI lineage: Eukaryota > Metazoa > Arthropoda > Branchiopoda > Anostraca > Artemiidae > Artemia > Artemia sp. Qi Xiang Cuo. Next base: position 34,644,068 of record NC_142813.1, on the reverse strand, counting down.
GAAACGATTTGTGGGTATAAATATAAAGACTAATCATATCCGAATCATTATAGTGTTTACCTTCATAAAGCTCACCCTGGTTTTTGACGCCCATGTAGGAGACAGCTCGCTAGTGTATTCAGGGACGTAGCTCCAGGATTTTTATTGTACGGGCAAGAGGGATTTTTTATTGTATTTTTATTGCACGGACAAGGGTTTACATCCGGAGAGTCAAGGGGTGTGGGTTATGTAATCATTTTTTCTCCAAATTATTGGGGGGGGCAACTGACCCTCCCCCCAAACAACACAACTGTGTGTCATGGGCCCCTGGCTGAATGATGCTGCCTTATGTTTTGTTTTGAGATTTCTATTATACAGCATAGGAAGTGCCGATTAGACCAGGTAAGCCCCCCCCCCCCCAAAAAAAAAAATTCAGCTTATGGACACCCATACTGAGCGTATTGTTTTGCCAAAGTCTGGGAAATGATTGTTAGTTTAGATTACTGTAAACTTACCAATTTTTTTCTTTTACTGTTTCAGTTACTTTTTTTCTTACGTTATTCGTAAAAATTTCCATCTTGAAGCTAGAATTTTTCCAAGAGAAATTTAAGTTCTTCATAAGCAATTTCAATAAGAAAAAACATTAAAACCAATACTTTTTGTAATTTCTCGACTTGATCTGAACCTGTTTACACTAATTGACACGCCATAAGATTTTCACATTGAAAAATTAATGTAAGGTGTTGACAGAAGACGGCAGATTTAGATAACAAAAATGAACCAAGCAACATCACTACAAGAGTTCCAGCAGATAGGCCAGAACTAAAGTGAATTCCAAAAGAAATTTCCCAAAAAAATTCGATTGAAGACCAATCTAAAGTAGAGAACTAATAGCACATTTGACTAGTCGGAAAGACGATTTTTATCAACTCTGATCCAAAACAGAAATGACCTGAATAATCACTAAGATTTTTTCATCAAGTGACGTAAGATTCGACTGCCGAAGCGAAATTTGGTTCCTCAGTTGAAAAAAGGTACTGAAATGACCTTAGAAAGCAAAATCATCGAAAAGACCAAAAAAGGCCTGAAAAAGTACCGGTAATATATCAGCTAGGATATTTTTAAGATCTTTTGGAACTGTAGCTCCTACTAGTGTGACTTGGGCTCCAGTTCTCACTGAATTCTCGTCTGTCGGATTCTCCATCTGCAACTAAAATAGAAAACAAACTTAAACAAAGGATAGTAAAGACTTTAGAATAGCAATTTGTTGAAAAGGAAGGTCTATATTTAAAATTAGGAAAACTAGCAATAGTATCAAATTGGTCAAGATATACACTCAAATATATTCCCAATAGTTTATTAATAGTAATAATTATAAGTACAAGTTAATTAATATTTTATTAATAATAGTTTGTTAAGTTTATTAAAGCTTACTAAGGTGAATCTCACCTTATACAATTGGTAAGTGTTCATAACTTCCGGCCGGTTACCAATAGGAGAGCCTTACGGTGAACAAAGGGTACTTGAACCGAGTATTTATCCATTATACAATAAGAATCAGTTTTCGATGCTTACAAGAAAATGTACATTTTTACTTTTACCCTTTTTATGCTTTTCGTCCGATATGCCTTTTGGTTAGTCATGTAAAATTAGCTGTCAATACTATTAAAATCCCAGAAAAATTTAAATGAACAAAACGGACCATCTATTTCAGGGTTCGACTTGTCCCGAGAGACCCCGTAGTCTCATACGGGATCGGATTAAAATTTTTAGATCATAATTCGACCTAAAATGGTCAAAAGATTAGAAAAAAATTGTCTTCAGTGGGAGGGGAGAATGGACCACGTCGTCCAAGGGGTAGTATTCCCACGTTATTCAAATGATCCATTTCCTCTAAATATATTTTAGTACGAAAAATGTGAATGCGTTGCTGCTTGCTAAGACAAAATCATTTAGGAAATTTAAGCCACTATGATTACAGTTACATATCTAGCCCATGGCAACTTGGCCACAGCCTCTCCGACTCGCTCCCCTCCACTTCTAACTTTTTAACAAACATCTTGAAACATTGTTTTTAGCAATCAATTTGGGATTAACGAACCAAGTACGTTGGGCAAATGGGAAAAAAGAATGATGGCTACAAGCAAGGCCGTACCCAGAATTTTTTTCGGAGGGGGCTTTACTCAAATTTTTTTCCGGGGGGGGGGGGGGTTACACAAACAAACTAAAAAAACACATACAAAATTTTTTTATATTTATTTTCGTTACGTTTTTACGAATCAAAAAAACATTTCGGGAGGGGTTCAAACCCCCAAACCCCTCCTCCGGGTACGGCCTTGGCTACAAGAGGGATAACAGCCTTCCCTAACTTTTGCCAAAAATTGCTCCTATCACTTAGAACTTGTGACTTTCGAATCAAATTGTTCAGATTCAACTTGAAATTTTGTAGACAGATGCGTAGAACCTAGAAGATTAAAAAAATTAATATATTAGACTGTTGAAGTTTAGTGAAAACGCTTAACTTCATCATTCAGTGATTTTTCTCCTATAACGAAGAATGACTAGTAAGCAAGAATTGTAAATCATGTTCATGTTCAGCAGCAAAAATTAGAAATATGTGCTGACTAAACTACCTTTTCTTACTCTCAGATAACTTTTAGGCTACAAAAATGTGTCTTCAATTTTTCACGCAATTGGCTACGAAGATATTTATACAATAATAGTTTTGTAATTATTATTGAAGCACTTATGTGGCAATCACTCGGTGACAGACAGAATTATAATAATAATAATTTATTATAAGCCAAAAAAACAGGCCATACAGAACTGTATTCTTAATTACACTCCACAAAAAAATATCAAGTTTCACTCATTGATGTCAATGCTTCATTTACATATTTACATAACTGCCTGATTGTCCTTTTTACAGTCGTTTTCAGGATCCCCGGGAACTCCAAGTTAACACCCTCAAAATACATTTACCTTAATAGAGAAAGTTGCTGGCACTCGGTGAGAATATGGGCCACATCCTCAATATAACCACATCCCACATCCCAGATGTAAACTAGGTTACATCTGGGGCAAGAGTAATCCACATCTGCATCTGGGGCCATCCTTTTTCTTTCAAATACTCTTTTTCTATTTTTTAGTGGCAGGCAATTCGCTCGGATCCGAAACCAAGTCCTCAATGTCTCCCCCGGTCATCCTAGTTTAAATAGCATTCAAATCCAAATATCTCTTTTACATGGGAATAAAACTTCAATGTTTCAGATGTTTTAACTGCCTGGGTCCACATTTGGACTTCCTGTTCTTTTATTATTTCTACAATCATAGCCAAAAACGACTCACCCTGATCTGAGGGTCCTAGCCCCTCATTCCAAATATATGATACTCCTAATCCATCTAAAACATTTTGTATTTGGTACAGCCGCGATCTTTTACGCTTCGACCGTAGCATCTCCACATAAGCTGCTTTTGCTAACCTATCTTCTGGCAGACTTAGAACTTTTAGCCAGTACAGGATCATCTGTGCTAATCTAATCATTCTCAGCGAAAATACACCAAGGTCACCTTTTATTGCTTGATTGTGGGTCGTTACGTGAAGACCAATTAATCTCTTAAAGTGTTGCAGCTGAATTGATTCCAATTTTGGTGCCGGGTCATGCCCCCAGAGTACAGCTCCGTAATGGATAGTAGGCAAAACTTTAGAATTAAAAACATATTTATGCATTTTTAGATCTTTTATACTTGAAAGCCTTGAATTACGTAAAATGGCAGCTGAAACTGCTTTCCCTCTCTTAATCATCTCTTTTACAAGCTCTTTCCATCCTCCTTTTGCTGAAAGTGTCACTCCCAAATATTTAAAATTTTTGCTTTCTTTTACTTTTTCACCTTTATAATAAAATTCTACTTTTTGATCATCATTATTCACACGAATTCCTCTAAAAACCACAATCTCAGTCTTTTAATATTCAACACTAGTTTCTTTCTATGTAAATATTCTTCTAATATACTCAATAAGATTTGGAGCTCCTCTGGTGATTTGCCTATCAACACCGCATCATCAGCAAAAAGCAACAGAGATAACGTTAGGTTCCCTAGTGACACCGTAGGGGCCCCTACCTTTTTAAAATGGTCAACAATATCATTTATATACAACGTGAACAACCTAGGCGAAATACTACTACCCTGTTTTACTCCTTTTCTAATTTCAAACGGCGACGATAATCCCTTCCCTAAAACTTTAACTATACCAAATGTGTTTCTATACATATCAGCTAGTATCCTAACGAAAAGTCTTGGTAAGACAGTTCTAAGCACAGGAAAATCCTATCAATACTGTCGAAGGCCTTTTTTAGATCCAAAAATACAACGTTCAACCTATTCTTCCCTTTTGTATATTTATCTACAAGGACCTGTGAGACTAAAAGCCTATGAACAGCATTATAACCATCTTGAAACCTCGCCTGCTCCTCCTTCAAAATCCTATATTTTTCTCACGAATGAGTTACTCTATCATCTACTATTTATTCTAATATTTTGCTAAGACTAGGTACTAAAGATATCAGTTGATAATTACTGTGAACCGCTGGGTCTCCCTTTTTGAATAGCGGCAAAATCAAGGATGTTTTCCACGGCGAGGGCCATTCTCCAGAAGCCAGAACTGATTTGAAGATAGCCAAGAAGATGGGCATAAATAAAAGTTGGAATTGTTTCAAGATCTTTGTTGGGACTCCATTGATACCAGGTGCTGATCCCCCTTCCATGGCGCTTATGCATTCTTCGATTTCTTCTTTCGATGCGGGTGTTATTAGATTCTAATTGTGCTCTTTCACTGGGAGACTGATCTCATTCTCTGCATTCAATAATTCGTCACTGAACCAGCAGTCAAACGAATAGTCTTCCTGGACCGCGTCGTTGTAGTATGTAGGCCATGTTTTCGGGTCAGATACTTTTGGCTGAGCTATGGAGGCCTTGTTACTAGTCGAAACCTATTTTCCTCTTTTTCCTCTTCCCTCAAAATCTCCATTTCTTTAATCAATTCTAATTTTTTTATTCTACATTCCTCATAAAAAAAATCTATATCCTTACAACCTCCTTTATTTCCTAGAACTGGGCCTGCTATTTCATGTACAAGCTCCGTGAACTCTTCTATCAATCTGTTTTGGTTATTTATCTTCTCTAAATCACTCAGCATTATAGCTACACCATTCTCTGAAAACGCTTCACTTAATTTAACATTCTCCTCTCTTGACCATTCCCTAGGTATCTGACGTCTAACATTTTAATTATAAATACGACTTACACTTGAAATATCCCTCATTTGGGGAGTACTCCTTGATCTAATTTCTAAAAATACCGGTAGATGGTCCGATCCTACTAGCTTAAGCACATCCACATTAAGGTAATTCGGATCCCAGCGAATATACACCAAAACATAATCAATTAAACTTGCTTTAGCCTCAGATACTTAGGTAAACTCACCCCGATTTTTATCCTTTCCAAATCTTCCATTTCCAATCATCAAACCCGATTCTGCGCATAGTGTCAGAAACCTTCTACCCCATTGATTTATACTTCTTGTTTCATCCCTGCTAGCTCTGGGTATTTTGTATATTGATCTTACAATAAATAGACCCAAATAAAAAATAAGCAATTTTTTAGGCTAAGTAACGTAAGCTTAACTTGCATACACTGCATTTTTTGAAATGACAAAAAAGATTAGGTTATGTTTTATGTTTTGACACAAAGTAATACAGGATCAACTCATAAAAATGGTGCATTTTAAAAGTTACAAAATAGTTTAATGTCATGATCTAGAGTATAAAGTTTGTTTTAAGCAGAAACAACGCATTTTGAGACCTTTTCAAAGGACGTTTCATCTCTTTTTTAAAGAAACGTTCTTCTTTGGGCATATAATGTTAAAAGTAACGAGGGGTCAACAACTACATCATTCAATCGGTGGCAAACAAAGAAAGCCACTGTATTGCTCAGGCAAAATTTCTGTCTGCGAGGCCGACCAAAGACTGCTGCATTACTTCACGTTGCCCAAGCAACGTGAATTAAGTTTCGGTTTGTTCTAAGTTTGACGCATTATATGACTATATTTCAGCTCGTTTTAAGTTTCAATATCACTCTAATTGTACAACTTTGTGGTCCTTTACCTCTGTGACTAGATGGTAATCCAAAAGCATACACGTTGGACTTTCAACTGTTTTGATCAAAATGGTTATCTTGATACGATACCCTATGGGGATTCGGAGTTCTTTGGGGCATTTAAAGGGTAAACCCCTCATTTTCTTCACAACTACTTTCGGAAAACCTTTATTAAAGTCAATATTTAAGACAAGAATCTGCATTCAGTATAAGAATTAATCAGCCCCCATTGTAAGGGAACCCCCTTACGCACAAACCTACTCAGAACCATACATACTCAGAATTGAGGAAGACCATGGAGGAGGTCCGCGCATAAAAGTGATACAAAATAGTGATAAAACAAAGAAATGGTACGCAAAAAATGACATACCAAACATGTGAATATTTTGCAACTTCAGCCTATGTAAAGCAAACCTGGGAATTATGTTGGTTAATATGTTTAAATCCGTTTCTTTAAAACTCATTCCTAAGGGGAAAAAATCCAATTTCCGCACACCAAAGCATAACAATCTCATTTAATTTATCCAATAAAGTCATGATAGCATATGACACACCACAATTGCCAAAAAATCTTACCGAAAATCTCCTTAAATAGCGTCCTGTATGGTCCTTGAAAGAATCATCAAGCATTGTGTCAGCCTCATCGATAACAACATGAGCTACCATGTCAGTGCCATATACACCTAAAAAAGATGATTAGCTAGATACTGAAATACATAAATTATTAGAAAAGGGGATCGAAAACCATACAAAAAACAACAACCAAAAAAACCCCCCCCCCCAAATACAAAGCACGGCTTGAAGGCCCAGGAACGTCTGTAGAAAGATGTTTCGGAGGAACCAAATTCTAGAGGGAGAGGAGGGGGATTCTGAAATGAAAATCGTAAATATACTGAGATATCAGGGGTTGGAGGGATTGAAGCTCCCTTCCCCAAATACGCATCGGGGAAGGAGTATATTATCATTTTTCTCTATTGAGAAGAGGAATAAACCCTTTTCTCTGTCGTCTCTTATGGAACTGGTATGGTGGTAATGCGTCCGTACGGGTGAGGCTAGGGCAGGCAGCTCAGCAAATCCTTTACTGTTCGGAAAGATATGAAACAAGGCTCTGTGCTTAGTCCAGCTCTTTTCAATAATGCCATCAGAACCGTCGGTAAAAATATTAGCCACAAAAATATGTCAGTCACCTATGTTACGTAGACGATATCCTTTTACTATCAGATGGTCTCCAAGTACTCCAAAATACAGTTAATATAGTTTGCTCTGGTTTCAATGAGATTGGGCTTCAAATCTCCTTCTCTAAAGCTGAGCTTCTCGTCTACGATTCGTCTCAACAACCTCCTGTTACTATCAATATTGGTCTGTTTCTGCATTGGAACTGTTTCTGCATCATCTTCTCTGAATTATTAAATAAAAAATAAGTTTTTTCAACTGAAAGTAAGGAGCAACATTGCCCGCTCCTCAACACCTTGCTCTTCACGCTAAAGTTTTTCGGCACTTTAAAAAAAGTTACTTATTGCTCTAATTAAGCGACCCTTGTGTTTCAGGAGTCGTTTTTAAAGAATTGGGACAAAATTTAAACTTAAACAGCATAAAGAGCGAGGTGATGAGTAGGGGGCAACCCCTCTCATATACGTAATAATTTCCGTTCGTTATAAGTTTTAATGTTGCTCCTTACTTTTATCTGAAAACACTTTTTTTAATTTAATTTCTGATCGTTTTTTAAATAACGCCAGGATATCTGGCTCCACCTCCAAAGAATAATCCCCCTCCCCACGCAAATATCCTCTGGAAGATTCAATCCTGGAAAAAATTCCCCCCGGACAATTACCCTTAACTTCCCCACGCGTGAAATTGAGTCAGTAAAGAGAAAGCAAGACAGATAAAGAAATTTCGCATACGAATTCTGGCAAATTCCCCCAGTATACAATTTCCCCTGGAAAGTTCAACCCCTGAAAACTTCCCTCTCCATGGATAATTCTCCCAGTGCAAAATCCTCCCAGCAGAAAATTTGTCCTTCCCTCCCCACCCGAAAAATGTATGCATACTTCCCAATAACAAATACTATACGGAAACAATGGGCAAATTTTATAACATAAAGACCTTTCTCCAGGGGGTGTGGGGGGTCATGTTACCTTCAAAGACATATTTATTGGGGTTTTCAACTATGCTGAAAAAAATGGCTATATCAAAATTTTGATTGGACAATTTTGGGGGAAAAAGGCGTAGGAGGGGGCCTAGTTGCCCTCCAATTTTTTGGTCACTTAAAAAGCGCACTAGAACTTTTCATTTCCGTTAAAATAAGCCCTATCCCGACTTTCTAGGTCCACTGGGTCTATATAATTACCCCTGGCGAAAATAAAAAACAAACAAAAACAAATAAATAAACATGCATCCGTGATCTTTCTTCGGACAAAAAATACAAAATTCCAAGTTTTTGTAGATAGGATCTTGAAACATCTACAGTAAGGTTCTCTGACGCTCAATCTAATGATGGGATTTTCATTAAGATTCTATGACTTTTAGAGGGTGTTAACCCCTTTTTTCGAAAATCAAACAAATTTTCTCAGGTTTTAACCTTTGATGGGTAAGACTATATTTAATGTTAGAAACTTAAATATTAGAAACCAGCATAAAAATCCGATTCTTTTGATATACCCATTGGTTTCAAAATTCCTTTTTCTACAGTTTCGGTTACTATTGAGCCGGGTCGCTCCTTACTTACAGTTCATTACCACGAGCTGTTTGATTTAGGTCTTCCGTTTGGATCAAATGTTAAAACTACTAAAACACTTGTTATCTCAGCGTTGAAAGAAAAGCTTAGAAAATCGTACGAGCTGCATACTCAAGTTAAAGGCCAGTTTCACAAAATGAAATTTTCCCCAATTAAATCCGATAAAGATTTTGAAATAGCCATTTTGTTCAAAATAGTTCAAAGATCAGATGACAAAAACACCGGGTCGACACAGACCCCAAGAACCCGAGTTAGGTCAAACATTAGATAACAAAAACTTCGAAGTCGACAAAACCCCCCAGGGCCGGGGGGGTGTTTTAAGTTATGCTCCGGGGGGCATATAAGGTTTTTTATGCAAAGGGTGGTTGTGTAAACTTCACAGGTGGCTCGTTTGATAGGAAATTGAGAGTTCTAGTTACCCTTTTAAGAGTAAAAATTGATCAGAGGGCATCTACCCCCTCCTAAAAAAAAACACACACCCTCTTTCCCCAAATGTACCCGATCAAAATTTTGAGATAGCCAATTTGTTTGAAATAGTCCAACGATCAGATAACAAAAATTTCGGGGTCAACAGAGCACAAGAGAGGTTGTAACTTATGCCCCGGGCATATAAGGTTTTTATGGAAGGGATGGTAGTATAAACTTCAGAGGGGGCACATTAAATTATAAGTCAGAATTTCTATTACCGTTTTTTAAGTCAAAAGTGATCGATGAGTAACTGCCCCCCCCCAAGGCCCTTCTTTCCCCAAATGCATCCAATTAAAATTTTGAGAGAGCCATTTTGTTCAAAATAGTTTAAAGATCAAATAACAAAACTACGGGGTCAACACAATCCTTAAAAGCCCAGGGGCAAGTGTTGTGAGTTATGCCCCGGGGGCATAAAGGGTTTTTATACAAGGGGTGGTCGCAAAAACTTTAGAGGTAGCTCATTTGATTCAAAAATGAAAGTTTTAGTTACGTTTTTAGAGTCAAAAGCGATCAGAGGGCATCTACCCCCCCCCCCAACCCCAACACCCTTTTCCCTCAAATGCATCAAATCAAAATTTTGAGATGGCCATTTTGTTTAAAACAGTCTAACAATCAGAAAGCGAAATTTTCGAGGTCCACATACCCTCCCCCCGAGAACCCGGGGGAAGGCTTTTAAATTATGCCCCGGGGGCATATAAGGTTATTATAGCAGATGTAAGCCTCGGAAGGGACTCAAATGACTATAAATTGAAAGTTCTAGTTCCCTTTTTAAGAATCAAAAGTGATACGATGGCAACTAGCCCCCCCCCCTCCCACCAACCGTTTTTCCCCAGATGCGTCCGATCGAATTTTCGAGATATTAATTTGTCCAAAATAGACCAAAGATCATATAATAAAACCTCTAGGGTTTACAGAACCAGAGGGCAAGTGTTGTAAATTATGCCCCGGGATATATAAGGTTTTTATGGAAGGGATGGTTGCATAACCTTTGGAGGGGGCTCATTCTATTGAAAACTGAAAGCTCTAGTTCCCTTTTTAAGAGTCAAAAGGGGCCGGAGGGCAACTAGCCCCTCCGCCCTCTTTACCCCAAATCCATTCGATCAAATTTTTGAGATAGGCATTTTGTTAAAATAAGTTAAAAAATCAGATGACAAACACTCCATGGTCGACACAACCCTCCAAAGCCCGGGGGCTAGTGTTGTATGCTATGCCCTGGGGGCATATAAAGTTTTTTTTTTGTCAGATAAGCCCAAGATCAAAAGATCGGATAAGCCCAATTCCCACCGTAACTAAAAAAAAAACTTATTGACGACATTTTATTCCAAAAATCATGGGACCTGACCCCTGGCCCTCCCTCCATGGCGCGACCCTCCCACCCCATAAAACAAACAAACAAATTAACGATATTCTGTTCCAAAAATCATGGGATCTGACCCCTGCCCACCCCCCCCCCACCCCTCACTGGCCCAACCCCACCCACCCAAAAAAAACTTATTAACGATATTTTATTCGAAAAATCCTGGGAATTCAGTTTAATTTTACTAGCTCTTTCCAAAACTGTTCAAGACGCCTATAGTCTTCACTACAAACAAAAATTTGGCTGCTGCCCGCTTCCTTAACGGTAAAAGCATAAGGCCTACTGCGTATTCGGCGCTTTACTAAAACTATGCGTCTAATAACGAAAATTATTTTTTTATTTTGAAATTTTTTTTTAATAATTTGGCAAAACTCGACAAAGAGTATGGAAAGCTTGTAAGAGTGAAAAAAGCCGCTTATTTTAAAAGTAAAATCACAAGTGCCATCTAGCGTTTGGTGAGTTTGTTTTGACCCAAAACTGCTTCTACTAGCATCGAGCTAAAATGAAATAGTTCTGTGGAAATCGATGTTAATCACTCCTCCACGTAGTTACCGGATCGTTTTAGCTTTTTTGTGTTTTTCGACTCAAGTTCTTTCTGCTTTTTTTAAATTTTTTTTTATTTGTTTGCTTTTATTTTTGCCAGCAATCCTCTTTTTACTTGTAGAGAAGATCAATGAGGATCGTTTTAAGTTTTGCCTCCTTTTCTCACTGTAAAAGTCTAAAACCTACTGCATCATTGGCGCTTCTCCATTTATTACAGCATTAAAAATGAAAATAAAAATTACTGTGAAATAAAATCTTGAACTGACGATCTTTCAACAATAAATATCATTATATATCAAATTTTCAGTTTAATTTTATTTGTACTTTCCAAGACTGTTGAAGACCCATATAGTTTTCAGTGAAGCGCCAATGACGCAGTAGGTTTTAAACTTTTACGGTGAGAGAAGGAGGCAAAACCCTAACTCTTGTTTGTAGTGTTTTTTTTTCGTTTCAAGCTTGATTTGCATATTTAATATAAATTTCACTCGTTTTAAGATTTATTTACTCATTTATATTAATACCTATTGTATGTTTGTTTACTATGATTGTTTCTTTAATTCATGTTCGTTTTGTGTTTCAATTTTACTTCAATAGCAAGATATTTTTGTTCGTTTTAAGCTTGATTTGTATATTCAAGTTTTACTCGTTTTAAGATTTATTTATTCATTTATATTAGTACATGTTGTATGTTTTTTCGCTAAGATTATTTATTTATTTTCTGTTTGTTTTGAGTTTCATTTATTATTTAATAGTAGTTTCTGCCGTTTTGAGTTTGAGTTATTGCAGGCTTCTATTTCTTCCGGTCTTAAGTTTAATATGACCTTTAGTTTTTTTTTTTTTTTTAAACTTCTTTTCGGAAAGTTTTTTTTTAATTATCTTCTATTCGTTTTGATTGCCAAAGTTTCAAGTTTTTTAATATTCTCTATTTCAAATAATTTTTTACTCCATAATAAATATGGCCTATAGCTTAACTGTGTTGCCTAAGTAGTTGAGAAGTTATTGGTTTTTTGTTTGTTTATCGTTTCCGTTTTTATTTTGTTTTTCTATATTTTGAACTCTTTTAAGTGCATTTCCTATATATAAAGAGGGTTGAATTAAGTTATTATTATTATTATACTAGCTAATATTCATTAAACTTGGCCCCTTCGATCTTCCAGATGATTTCTATAAATGTATCTCCAAAAATTAGCTTAAAGGATGGCTGTAGCGTTAAGTATCTTATCCAAGAAGATATGTCAAACCCTCGTAAAATTTACATTAATAAAACGTGGATCCTTTAAGTTTAACATTCCCCTTGCTACACAATGGTAATTGTGTCAAATCAAACAGTTCGTGGTAACGAACTGTAAGTGAGGAGCGACCCGGCTCAATAGTAACCGAAACTCTAAAAAACGGAATGTTGGTACCAATACATACATTAAAAAATCATATTTTTATGCTGATTTCAAATATATAAGTTTCATTAGGTTTAGTCTTACCCATCAAAATTTACGCGCCTGAGAAAATTTGCCTTATTTTCGAAAAAAGGGGGAAACAACCCCTAAAAGTTATAGAACTTTAATGAAAATCACATCAGATTCAGCATATCAGAGGACTCTACTATAGAAGTTTCAAGCTCCTATCTTGAAAAATGTGGAATTTTGTATTTTTTTGCCAAAAGAACGATCACGGATGCGTGTTTATTTGTTTTGGTTTTTCCCAAGGGTGATCGTATCGATCTATTAATCCTAGAATATCGTGAGAGGGCTCATTCGGACGGAAATTAAAAGTTCTAGTGCCCTTTTTAAATGACCAAAAAATTGGAGGGCAACTCAGCCCCCTCCCACGCTAATTTTTTTCTCAAAGTCACCCAATCAAAATTTTGAGATAGCCATTTTGCTCAGCATAGTCAAAAATATAATAAATATGTCTTTGAGGATGACTTAATCTCCCACAGTTCTCGGGGCAAGGGCTGTAAGTTATTAACTCTGCCCATTGTTTACATATAGTATTGGTTGATTGGAAGTATACAGACGTTTTCAGGAGGGATTTTTTTCTGGTGGGGGGTGGGGGAGGGTGGGGGTGGTCGGAGGACGGGGTTACGGGGTAGGATCTTTCCATGGAGGATTTTTACTTGGGAGAAGGCACATTTCTATGAAGGGGGCACCGGATTTCCAAGAATTACTTAAAAAAACATCAGATATTATATAAAAAAACAAGTTTTTTCAACTGAAAGTAAGGAGCAATATTAAAACTTAAAATGAAAAACAAATTATTACGTATATGAGGGGCTTCGCCCCCTAGTCAATACCTCGCCCTTTACGCTAAAGTTTTCTTTTAGTATTTTCAAAAGAGCTATCTATTCTAATTAACCGGCTTTTGTAATTTAGGGGTTTGTGATTTGAACAAAATTCAAACTTCAGCGTTAAGAGCGAGGTATTGACTAGGGGGCGAACTCCCTAATATATGTAATAAAAACATACGAATATAGAAGTTCGTTACGTAAGTTAATTCGTAAGTTACGTCAGATCAAAATTTCGAGAAAGCCATTTAGGCAAAATAAGTAAAATTAATATGCAAATTTCGTTTTAAATATTCATGTACAGTGAGCCAAAATCAAAGCTGCATTAGTTCAAAAACGTTCAGAAATTAAATAAAAAAACTAGGTTTTTTAAAACTGAGAGTAAGGAGCGACATTAAAACTTAAAACGAACAGAATTTATTCCGTATATGAAAGGGGCTGTCCCCTCCTCAACGCCTCGCTCTTTACGCTAAAGTTTGACTCTGTCTCACAACTTTATTTTTTAAAACAATAAAAAACTTTAGCGGAAAGAGCGAGGCGTTGAGGAGGGGACAGCCCCTTTCATATACGGAATAATTTCTGTTTGTTTTAAATTTTAATGTCGCTCCTTACTTTCAGTTAAAAAAACGTGTTTTTTAAAAATTTAATTTGATATGAAAGCCTTAATGTTATCTGCTAAACAATAAATAATCGCAATACAATATATTTATATTTAACCCTAAGTTAATGAAAATGTTTGTAGGAGCAATATTTGTCACAAAGACATTTTAGTTATCGACTTCAGCAACTTCAGTTAATTTATAAAGTGATTTATTAAATTGAAAAAGTTCAAGCTATAACAAGAAAATGGGCATTTTTTTTCTATACAACCGCAACAGCGAGGGACATTGATGTTTAATTATTTTCCAGACAATAGCAATAGATATGATACAGACAAATATTGTGGGTATAATCTTGGATGAGTTAAAAACCCTGTGTGAATATAGCATCAAGAGGAACTCTGGTGTCAATATCCAATGAAGTGTTGCAACAACTACAACCAATGAGTCACAGTTGTAGAGCATTTCCATCGTTATTTCGTTACATCGTTGAAACGAGGATTTCGATCCGTTTAGACTTGAAACCCTCTAAAGGCACAACAAAAGTCATAGGTACTAATCTTGACGAAATTTAATACAGACCCAAGAGGTCATTCTTAAATGTACAAGTTCAGATTGACCTTTTTAAAATTTATTTTACTCTGTATTTAATCATTTTTCTATCAAAGTGACGCATAAGTGGTGTCTCCACCAAAGTCTTTATTTAAGGATGTATTATTGTCTGAATTACGTTCTATTCTAAATAGTTCATTTTTCAACAGAAAGAACAAAACTGGTGGGTAGATACAAGGCTGCATACAAGGCAATAGCACGGCAATATATCTAGTGCGATTGTACCACTTAATCATCAAGCGGCTGAACACTTCTGACAATATTGTCGATTTACTTTTGGGGGACTACAGAAAAAAATTCGACCTTATAAAATACCTGACCGTACAACCAAATCTGAAGGAGATGGGAGCTAAGAGTCGAGTACTACTATTAGTAAGAGAGTTTGTATGGGGGAGACGGCAGTCAGTTTATCCTTTGTCTGCCGAAGATATCTGCTCTGAGTGGTCAGAACTAACCTGCGGCTACCCCCAAGGATCGAAACTAGCTGCTCCTTTATTCCTTTCCGTCATCAACCCAATCCTAGCAGTTCGAAGAGCATTTTAAGTTCGTTGACGACTTGTCTGCACTTCTCAAGTACACAGTACAGAATGCGGTAGCAAAGATGTAGTTAGACCAGTCTTCCTCCACAGACTTCATCACACATTGTCAATTAAATGGCCTACAAGTGAATGAACAGAAATCGAAAGTTCTACGATTCCATCCACTCAAGCGGGACATTATAACCCAAAATATCATTTCCAACTTTTGTCTCTGCAACAGTTCTAGGTGTAATATTTACAGGTGATTGCTCGTTTAAGCTGCATGTTGACAATACTTCACGCAAATGTCACTACTCAATCCAGAGTTTAACAAGTATGCACAGATTGGGCTTCTCTGATCACCAACTCCTACTGGCGTATAAATCCTACATCAGGCCTTTCCTCGCGTATTGTTGTCTCGTTTGGGGTCTTAAACTCAAAACAATGCTTACATGTCAGCAGAACTAAAAGATGTCCAAGAACGTGCCACTAAAAAAATACTTGGACCCCACTTCAGCAACTGCAAAAGTCCTCTTGAACTTGCCAACATTATTTGTTAGAAGACATGATTGATTAATGAAATTTGGGGAAATGCTGTCAGCAAACGAAAAACACCGATCAATTTTTCCATCACCTGCACAGATCAGCCGTCCTATCCAAATGGTTCGCACTCCATACTTAAAATCCTGAGGTAAGGGGTTTAAGTCCTGGTGTCGATGGTTATTTGATTTGGAACTAGGGTCAATGGTGAGACACTGTAAGCTCAGCCAGAGTCAACCCAGCTCTAAATGGGTACCTGGAGATAATAAAAACACGAAAAGCATCGGATGATTTGCCCCCTACCACGCATTGCACTGCCTGTCGAAGGCATTGAATCAGGACGTCGGTACCTGCGCAACGCAGACCAATGGTCAGCATGCGAAAAAAGTTTTAAAGAAAGTAAAGTAGAGATCAGCATAATTACTAAGCATGACAATAAACTACAACCTGTTAAGTACCGAACGGACAGATTTGTAAATTCCTCCGTGCCATATTTTGTAGCAGATTTAACAAGTGACCTTTTTTTTCTCATTTTCTATTTCTTTTGTGATTGTGAAGGTAGCATAATTTGTCGTTCATTTTTAGTGTTACAATAGCTATTTAAATAAACGAATACGAATCCCCAAGTTTTGATGGGGTCCTACACGACAGAATTATTTTTAAAAATATATGGTACTTGTTAGACTCCTCCTTGATGAGTAACTTGGGGTCCCATTTTTCCAGAGTTAAGGAGAATTACAATACAGAAGCAGGGGCAGATCCAAAGTTTTTTTTAGGGGGGGAGGGCGCAAAATAGGTTGATCCGAAAAACTTGTGTTAGGAGCAAGTTTAATTAACGCAAACTTGAGTGAATTAAGTAAATTACACTACTTTATGCTACGCTAGGGAGGGGGGGGAGTCGCCCCCTCGCCCCCTGGATCCGCCACTGTACTGAAGCCATTTTGGAACTAACAGGCAATTAATTTCGTAAATTTTCTTTCTTTTAAGATTTGAGAGATTTTTCGGAACATTGGAATTAAACTAGATTTGTGGGCCTTTAGAAATATCGATAGATCACACACTTTAGGTTTGTTATATCATCTACAAGAAGGAGCCTTTGGCACTTTAATAATCACGAATTGCTTACACATTTAGTTCATGTAACTAATTTGAGCCGAACTTGTTAGAGTCGTGACACTGGGGCTTTTTGATTTGATTTAATTTTATCTTTAGTCGTGTGTTGAAATAAACTTTTCCATACAACTCATTTTATGACCTTTATTTAGTTTTTCAGTTCATGAAAATCACTTCTTCTTCCAGTATGACGACGCAAGGTAAGGTATAGCTTTATTAATACACTTAGTTATGACAATTCTATAGCACATCAGGCACATTAAGTCTGTCCATGCAAAGATATGATTTTCCTTTGCTGAATATGGGGAATCTTAACCTCCAGTCAAAAGTTTTCGACAACGGCAATTTTAATAACGTAATTTTTATTTCAATTGGATATCATATCATTTTTAAGAGAATTCGATACCTTAACTTGCACAGGTTGGATAACAAGGGCGTATCCAGGATTTTTTTCGGGGGGGGGGGTTACTAATTTTTGACTTTTTCGGGAAAGGGGGGTTACTAATTTTTGACTCAGTTTTCGACTAATTATACTGATTTTTACATAGATTTTACTAATTTTCGACTCGGTCAAAAATTTCGGGGGGGGGGGGTTCAAACCGGGTACCCCCCCCCCCCTGGATACGGCTTTGTTGGATAAAAGGTTCGAATAAGCAACAGATAACTAAAAGCCAACACCTACTCTCCCAGAAATCTAAGAAAAATCATTCAACTTCTCCTTTTTTGTGCTGATAGAGATATTCACATTTAATAGAACTTACATCATTAAAAAGTGCTAATTTCGCTTTTCCGATTGAACGGAGAACAAATTTCTTTTTAAAGCTCACGATAGAGTAGTGCCTACAAATATTATGTCATACTTGCTTGGAAAACATTAAAAACCAGCTCAAAGGAAGTATCATTTCAGTAATTTGACAGCTTTGGGAGTTTCATGTTGCGCTACCCGCTTTGATCGAAAACCTTGCCAACGCAGTATGGATATTATTTATGAAGTATGTTTGTTACTGTGAGAGACCGAAATTGGGGAATGTTGACATTCACAGCCAAATTTCCAAAATTACTTTTTTTTCTCCTTGGATTTAGTCAGCTTTGCCCGTTAGCTTTTTCAGTTTTATGCAAGGTTTGATGGTGACAGGTTAGGTTTTTAACCCATTTCTGAGATTTATAACCTAAAATAACCTAACTTTAATTTATCCTTAAACTTTGCATAAGATTGACAAAGCTGATTGAATACAAGAAGAGAACAAGGAATTTCGGACATTCACCGGTGAATGTCGACATTTATCACATTTTGGTATTTCACCGTAGCATGTACATTTAATAGACAGCACTTTGCATAACAATTAGTAAGTTATTACACGTTTTCTTTATCTTAAACTAACCTCTTGTTAGCTTTTCGAACTCTTGGTACATTTAAGATTCCCGTTCATTTTTACTAAAATTGCTTTGGGAGTTCCCTGTGGTGCTCGGACAATATGCTAATAGACTCTTTGCCTTCAAGACAGTCAGCCGACGCTCAAACTCAAAAAATTATTTTTAAAGTACCGAACACCCTTAATTTCAGCTACTATGGGCTGTGGTTCGCTACTCTTCCAAACATGAAAAGCAGGATGCCCTTCACCGTTAATTTCCTTATTTTGTTCATTGGTTGAAAACCACTATTTTTTGTGTCATCTGAAAAGGTAGCAAAAACTAAACAAAAACTTACCAAAAGTTGTTAATTTGCTAAGTCCACCAAGCGTACCAATTAACAAATCAACTTCGTCATATTGTGGACGGGTAATTTTACTAGCTATGCTGCCGCCAGTAACAAAATTACATTTAACCGGCAATGTTCTACAAAGATCTTCTGCAACGTCCTAAGAAAAAAATGAATAAATATAATTAAATATGCATAAGGACAATAATAGTTGAATAAATATTAAAAAATATTTACACAATATTTAGGCGGCGGCCGTGGGATTAAATTGGTAGCAAGAATCAATTAGCAAAAGCAATTAAATTAACACGACAGACCATTGCAAATACACTAACTTTGAGAAATAAATGTAGCTGAACCATTTGATTTTATTTAGAAAGTGATAAAACTTTTAAAAAAGATAAATAACTGTACTAGTTTTTTCATGGAACAGCGTGAAATTGCCGTGAAAATGGATTCCCTTGTTATGGCATGCCTATTAGGCTTATTCTAGTTCAGTGCCACCTGCAAATCATTATTAATCCATTTTCCTCAGCATCATTAGTAATCAAATGATCTTGACCACTAATTCATAAAAACAGAGATAAGACTTTAAAAAAGCGGCCAGGCAGACACGCAAGGGACGGGGGACTTTAAACCCAAATTTCCCTCAGGAATATTGACAATTTGACAGTTATTCTATATTTTCTTGCATTGTTCAGATAATTTTTGTTTTGCGTTTTTTCGAAATCTTCCCCGTCCCCTCATTAAAATTTAGCTACCCTGCTACCCTAAAAAGTCCTGCCTTTATACTAAAAACGATATTTCTTTGACGAAAATGGACTTTCTTGTCCTCTTTTGTAGTTAAGCGTAACATCTTATTCAACACAATGTTGTCATTATTGGAGATGGTGAGCATTTAAGGGGGAGGAGGAAAGAGAATAATTCTGAAACGAATGTCAAGTCATATTGATGTTGTCTAAGGTGAATTAGTAAATAGGGCATAAACACTAGGTGTCATTTTTTTTTTAATTTACCTACACTTCGCTCATCTTTGGTGTAAACTAAAAGAGACTAAAACTTTAAAATTTATAAGATTAGAAAATAAAGAGAACTTTAAATCACGTGGCCCCACCTCACTACAGATATTCTTGTGATATACGGTAACAAAGTATTTCCTAAAAGTAAGGACTAAGAATGAAGCTTGGCCAGTTTGGCCAAGCCGATTGTAAAATTTACTGTAAGAAATATTCCCTACGATTAAGTGCACAAGCTAATAGAGAAACTAAATTCTGCACATATTTCCATAATCTGATGGATGCGTCATAGAAAAAAATACAATTTTTTCTTTTTTATTATTTCACTACTTTTTTTCTATTAACTTGGGATGGGCCTCTGAACTATAAACGCATTTTTTTTTTTATAAAAGTATTTTCTATAGTAAAAAAAGATCTTACAAAAATTTGTTGAGCAAGCTCTCTTCCAGGAGTCACAATAATTGCAAGAGGCCTGTTTACTCGCAATTGGGGATCTGCTGCCTTCATTTTCAGGATTTGTTGGACAACAGGAAGAAGATAGGCCAAAGTTTTGCCACTACCTGTTTCGGCAGCAATGAGCGTGTTCTTGCCTTTAAGGACTTCTGGAATTGCCAGTACCTTCAAAAGAGAAAGGAACATTAAATATGTGAGCTCTACTAACCAGGACTACCAGGGCCGTATCCAGGATTTTTTATTTTCGGGGAGTGTTTTACATAGATTTTTTTTGGGGGGGGGGGGCGGGGGTAGGGGTTACAAAAAAACAACTCGAAAAACGCATAAAATCTTTGTTTATATCCATTTTTGTTACGTTTTAACGAGTCTGATAAACATTTAGGGGGGGGGGGGTTCAAACCTCCTAACTCCACCTGAATACGGCCCTAGGAACTACACTTTCTCTCGCTATGTCGGCCCTATATAGCAAATATCATAGGCTTTTTACCGGGTAAAATATCGAACTCGGGCCACGTAGACCTATTGGGTCATAAAAGGAAAGACAAACGAAAGATTTAATAATAATAATAATAATGATTAAAAAATTGTGGAGCTAATTAATAAAATCCTGTAAAATTTCGACTTACTGGTATTCTGTTCGACAACTGAACTGAGTGGATGAGTTTAAAATAGGAGTGATTCAAATTCTGCTTAATTAAAATAATTTTCCAAAAAACATATGTAGGTTTTTTAAATTACCGAATAATGACATTAAAAGCGCATCACCAGAATCAAACAGCTGAAGCGTGAATTGAATTGAAAAAAGAAAGGATACAAAAAATATTTGCTAAAATTTTCCAAATAAAAAAATTATCCAAAAGAAATATACAAAACTTTAAAAAATATTAATTAAATGATATGAAAAGCTCACAACTTAGCGGCGTGTAAAAAAAAATCATGCCGCAAAAGTCGTATTTAATTGGAACGTTTTCTGCAACGTATGAAAACCAGTGAGCTTTGAAAATTGAGGGAACGGTTACTTTATGCGATGTTTCTTATATCCAAAGTCCTTGCAACTTGAAGACGGGTGCATATGGTCTCGCACCCCAATTCAAAAATTTATTCTCGTTATGTCATGAGGTAGGTTATACATAAAGAGTTTTAGGGATCGTATAGGAACCAGGGGTGAAATTAAGCCGGAATAGAAAATAACTGGTGTTATACGAGTATAATCTAAAGTTGGACATAGGACATTCCGCTTTGAGATGTTGTTTTGAGTCCCAAATAAAACTTTTCAAGAAACAACAATGAAAAATAAAAAGGAAATGTTCATCACGCGTCATTTGAACGCCGCTGGCAAAACTGGAACTCAATAAAACTTCTGTAGGACATATCTAAGATTGAAGGCGTAATCTAGACCCGAAATTGCACTAAAAAGGAGGTTGAAATTTAGGGTTAATAGAAATTGTACAATTAAGTTCAAATTACTATTCAACTTCACTTATCATCAAACTATAACGGGCATTTCCTCGAGTTGCATAACACGTTCCCCATATTAAACCGGCGAATCTAAATAACAGAAACAGACTGGGAAATGGATGAAATGGACGCAAAAAATATGATAAAAAATGATTAAACGGTTACTGTACTGTCAATAAATCCGTCAAATCGTTAGGTTTGAAGACCCAAGACAATTGTCGACTAGATTGGATGTGGTCAACTGGAGAATTTTTGTGGTTATCTGTAATCTCTTCTTAATAATTTTCTTGCACGGTTATGTTACCTGAGTTCAAATATTTTTTTTTGTATTCATTGAACACCTATCATTCACATGACATGATCAGACGGAGTAAAGGAAAAAGCAAAAAAAAAATAAATAATTGAGTCAGAAGATTAATGCGCTAACTATGGTCATAACAACGACAAGCAACGATAAAAATAAAACACAAATAGAGAATAAATTTGAATATTAATGCTTCACACATGGTCATGACGAAGACATACAAAAATAATAAACACTACTGAATTAGACAAGGTAAAAATAATTCTGTTAGGAGCTAAGTTTTCAGTTATGCTTGACAATTAATTTAGAAATTGCAAGGTCAGGGTAAGCGAGATTAAATTTTCTAATCAATAGAGAATTCCAATACCTACGTGACAAACGAAGCAAATATTTAGCGAACAGTCAGTTTAATAAGCAGCTTCCAAAATGGGGCAATATGCGAGATGTAAGGGAGGGCGCCGGTATTGAAAAAGCTAGCTAACAGTGGGCGGTTGAATCAAAATTTACCTGCAACGATCGACGCGTACGAGGCGCCAGTGTTGCCAACCGGTGAAAAAAAAATATACTTACGTATTCTCCCGACCGTACCCAAGAAGTGAAGTGAAGTTTTTCATAATGGAATATACCAAAATATGATGAAAATACAATACTTCAGAAACAAAATTATAGAGGCTACAACAGAGAATTATGGAACGCAGGCCATCCAGAACGCATTATGTTGAATACCTAACCTAACCTGATCACCTTTATATATTAAATATTCAATACAAATACACCTACACCGTAGTTTTTCTTAACAAGACTAAGCTAACTATAACCTACTGTGACAGTTGAACCGGTTTTTCTCAGACCCTACAGATCAAAATTCTTGACTAGGATCGGGATAATACGTAAGTACAAAAAAAAACTAGATTTAGTGATTTTTAGGTTGATTTAGTGAATTTCTTTAATAATCTAGTGATTTATGTGATGATTTAGTAATTTTTTTAGGCAATATGCAAAATCACTATAAATATTGATAAATCACTAGGGGTGAGAGCTCTGCGAGGCGCATATGCGTCGTGCGTGATGGTCTATGAGCAGAAATCTGGCGTGGCGTATCGAAAAACCGATAGGAGGACAGATAAACGAGAAGGCCAACCGCTGTAACAGTGGTCAGGGTTGCCACCGCCATAGATTTATTTATGTTTACATGGATTTTTTTATTCATTCCATGGATACTTCAAATAACCATGGATTGCCATGAATATCTTATTAAAAAACATGGATTTTACCAAAGAATCACGAGTTTCAATTTTTTATGTCAATTTTTTTTCACACCTTTAAATTTAACTTCAAAAATGGCACAAAAAGCCAAACCAAAAAAATACTGTCTGGGCTCTATCGTCGAAACGGATTAAAATGGAATAGCAAATGGCCTCGCCCGCGCACTAAAGAATTCAAAAAGTTTCAGCGTAAATTCAAATGTGGTTGCAAACCGCAAATCTGCAATGACTAACCACCAAAACAAGAAATTTGTCCCTGCTAAGGTAAATTGGAAATCTGTATAGTACCTCTATGCTTGTTTAACATTATCCTCTTTGTCTTTTGCAGAAGAGACACTAAAAAAATGGAAGACAATTTAAAAGATTAAGAGAACGCTTTCAGAACACATTGTTCAGTTAGTATGAAAGTAATAGACCACCTGATGCATTTTCTTACGGTCTTTTATATTTCTATAATGATTTCAACTTCGGACGCGTTGAGAGCGACTCAAAGCGTTGCGAGCTGCAAATTTTTGGTCCTTTTGCCAATACGCTTGCTTGCCATGGATTTTTATTCAAGCTGGTGGCAACCCTGACAATGGTATCTTCAAATGCTATAAAGGACGGTGACTCGCTTTCCAAGTTGAAAATAACTATTTTAGACTTATGAGAATTGAAAGGAAAGCCAGATTTAAGATGTTTCTGATGAAGTGTGTCAAATATATCATTCATTCTTTGAAGGGCACAGATTAAATTCAAACTCTCATCTGCATAAAATACTAGAGACAGATTTAATGAAGATAGCATCAGAGACATGGAGCACTTAAGATAACTAATATCTTAACACAAACTTCGGTTTTATTTCAGAACTCAAACTACGAAACTAACGATCGGATCCAAAGTGGCGAGCGTGGTCTACCATTCTCACTATCATTTCAAAAGTGGAAAAACGTGTATTCGCTATTTTAGACCACTATTCTCAAACTCTGCCAAAATAACTATTTTAAGAAAATGAACCTCTAATCTGAAATTATTGTTCTTATATTAATTTTACGTTATTCGGTACTTGTCCGTTAAAAGGAACACATACAATAATGGAAATTAGGTTAATCCTAATGAAATATACCAGAACATGATGATAATGTAATACTTTGGACACAAAATTAAGGAAACTACGACAAAAAGTTATGGAAAGCAACCCCTAACCACCTCTATATATTAAATATTTAATTAAAGTCTACATACATCGTATTTTTTCTCACTCAAAATAAGCAAATCGTAACCGATCTCATAGAGGCAAACCGGTTTCTGTCAGATCTTACGCAGCGTAATTCTTGAGTGTGTTCTGTTTAACAGACAAGTATCAATTATTCTTAATTAAACATTGATTAAAACATTATTCTTATGATATTTTGACTTGTTTGGGGCAAATAAACAACGTTTTTCATAATTTTCTCCACCACCTCTTCATATTTTTAATATTAGCTCGCTCTCAGATAGAATAAAAGCGTAGCTTTTTATAGGCGATAGGTTAAGCCATTTGGAACTTGGGATGCAAATAAGCAAGCACAGGCAAATATAACCAGCAGATGGGATATCTGGAAGGAGGTGCTTGATTTGTTAGGCAGAATAACTCTAGCGGTGCTATTTATACCAGTTTGGGCAAGTTAATTCAAAATTATCGCAGGTGATTACATAGTATGTGTATATAATATGGTAGGTAAAGACTAGTTAATTTTACTTAAAGGACAGAAATCGGATAAGAAAAAAGAAACAATTTGAAATCCCATTTAATGCTCCTTCAAATAGCTTTTGGACACATTTGTGTTAAATTTACTGAGAAACTACTTGATCAGCGTGAATAAACATTTCAAAGATTTTCAGGAGATAATGTTTGAATTAATTTCTAAAAGCTTCATTTATACAGCTCACCGACTTTTTTTGAAATACTAAAAAAAGTTCATAGTTGGTTCAGCGTTGCTATTTTTATTAGTGCTAGTGAATTAACGAAAAAAAATTAGGAGATAAATTCTTGGTGGCCTCTTAAGATGCTGAACGCATTGTATTTTTGCATTGAGTTTAGTCTACAGACTATTTTTCACTTGCAGCTTTTCCAACAAAATTCCGTCGTAACAGGTGTAAGAATATGTTTCATCAACGCATCTAGCCTACGAAGTTTGGGTAGTAAATTTCTGTTCAATTTCATAAAACTCGTAAATAAATGCTCCTTGTCTTTAACTTTCAAGTACATGGAGTAAATTAATCGGGAGAAGAATAGGCTATATGAATTCGGATACCCTGCAATTTTATGAATGTTTGTTTATGCGGGCATATTCAACATCGATTTTGGAGAGGGGTTAAACTTGTCACAGAAAGGGGAGGGGGGGGTGAGGCAAACAACAAAAAAATATTTTTGCATAGTTTAGTGTATGATAAAAAGTACAGTTTTACATACCAATTTCGCACAAAACATGCAATCTGGTAACAAAATAGTGTATTATTGTACAAAACACATGGAACAGAATTTAACTGGCAATTAAGCTCTTGTAATTGTTAAAGTTAAATTAAGAGTTAAGATAAACCAATTTTCAACACATCCTTTTCACCAGACTATCGTAAACTATCGAAATTTTACAGTGTAATTTATAGAAGATAAACAATTATAAAGAGCTAATGTTCTCACTCATGTTTTGACACGAAGGAGAAAGAAAAACGGATTTTGAGTAAAAGAAAAGATGGGGTTGAGTTTTGTGATCGTTGGTTTATGGAGAATTAAGGTACGTGGAAACCCAATTACAGCAACTAATCATTTAGTTCAGTGTCGCATTTAGCTAGCAACTGATCGACATAGCAATTTCTCAGAGCAATTACTACTACTACTATTAACGATAACTCTGCAGCCCCAGCCCACGTGAGGCCAACATATCTCCCCCTACACCCCAATCTATCAAAAGCTTCACTTTTTACTCCCTACCAATAAGTTGCAATTTCCTTTAAAGCCCTCCTTTTTTCAGGAGCATCATTTTATTTACATACAAATTTACAAAAATAAGTGTCAAGGAACCTTTCGGTACGTTCGGCCTTGTGACCTCTTCTCACCCCGTTCGGGGATGACATGCATTTCCTTTTTCCCTAGATGGATGACCAAAAAACGACCTTATCATCCTTCATCCGCAAAAGGTTTCGTAGTTATGTCAACGTTTCTCTCATAAGCACCATTAGTAGAGTCAATCTAAATTAATTTTAGGATTAACTCAAACAAATTGCAATAGTTTTGATTTTGGTATCATTACAACCGGAAAACATATTCTACAACATATACAAAATCAGCCGAAACCGGTCGAGGCGAAACTGACGTTTTTTCGTGTTTTCTTCTAAAATAACGACTTCAAAAAATAATAACGTACACTTTGAAAAAGTCGGTGATAGGAAAATCTGATACGTAGATAATGAATATGGACTCAGTTCTGTGTTTTGAACATACCTGGGTCGCACCCCCCCCTCCCACACACACACGCGCGAGATAAAGCGTGCATTAAAATAGGCCTACGTTGGAAATTACACGAAGTCGGATCCACGCGGATCAATGCGAGTTCTGTATCCAATTCAAGTTCTTCATCTGAATCCTCGTCTACAAGTTTCTTTATAAGAACCGAGTGAAATACTGCATCTACAATGGTGGTAAAACGAACAGAAATTAAATGAACAATCAAGGCAAACAAACGTACAATATATATTAATGTAAATGAGTAAATAAATCTTAAAACGAGTAAAACTTAAATTGAATATGCAAATAAAACTTGAAGCGAATAAAAATCACCACAAACAAGAGTTTGGGTATGACTTCCTTCTCTCACTGTAAAAGTCTAAAACCTACTGCGTCATTGGCACTTTACTGAAAACCAATTCTATGACAAATATTTTCTTTTGTACTTAACATTGAAAATAAACATAATAATTATGATAAAATTTTTAACTGAAGAGCTTTCAGCAATTAATATCATTATACACAAAATATTCAGTTTAATTTATTGGCTCTTTTTAAAGTTGTTAAAGATGAATATAGTTTCCCTACAGACAAATATTTGGATACTTCCTCCTTTCCTAACTGTGAATAAATACCAAAAGCCTACTGCGTCATTGGCACTTAACTGAAAATAGATTATATAACAAATATTTTCTTTTCCAGCTCTTACAGCACTGAAAAAAAAAATACAATTACAGTGAAACAAATTCTTGAACTGATGGATCTTTCAACAATTAATATCATACATCAAATATTCAATTTAATGTTGTTTATAATTTCCAAAACTATTCAAGGCGCATATAGTTTTCAGTATAGCGCCAATGACGCGGTAGGTTTCAGGCTTTTACAGTGAGAGAAGGAGGTTATACCCAAACTCTTGTTTGTAGTCATTTTTATTCGTTTCAAGCTTGATTTGCATATTCAATTTAAGTTTTACTCGTTTTAAGATTTATTTACTCATTTACATTAATATATATTGTACGTTTGTTTGCCTTGATTGTTTATTTAATTTCTGTTCGTTTTAAGTTTCATTTATACTTCAATAGGAAAAATATTTTTTTTCATTTTAAGCTTAATATTCTTATTCAATCTAAGAATTACACGCTTCAAGATCTATTTATTCATTTGTTTTATTACTTGTTGAATCTTTTTGCTGTGATTGATTATTTAATTTCTGTTCGTTTTTGGTTTCATTTATTCTTTAATAGAAACTTCTGGTCGTTTTGAGTTTGAATTTTAAAAGGCATTTGTATCTGCTAAGCTTAAGTTTAAAATGGCCTTTACTTTTCTTTGAAAAACTTATTTTCGGACAGTTTTTTTTAAATTAATCTTTAAGTGGCAAGGATATATCTCCAGCACTGTGAGCCCATACCATTGTAGATGCAGTATTTCACTCGGTTCTTATAAAGAAACTTGTAGACGAGGATTCAGATGAAGAACTTGAATTGAATACAGAACTCGCATTGAATATGGTTGAGCTTAGAGAAATTAAAGACCTATATGAAAACGTAATGTATGGACGAGCATCTTTTGAACATATATCCCAGTCTTCAAGTCTCATGAAAGTCAAAGCTTCTCTGTCGGCTCTTAAATCAGAGCGGAGTCACAAGAATCGAACAGGAAAATTTTGGATACAGTACATGGACATGGTTGCCATTCTTCGAAATTTCCTCAGAGTTGAACATACAGGTCAATAGAAACTTCATTTGCACACAGTTTCCGACATGCTCCCTTACCTCGCAGATAAACAGATGAACAGACTTGAACATACAAGCCCAACCCTTTTCCAGCGTTTTGAAAAAGGCTTACACATTGTAAGAAAATCGGATAGATTTTGGGCCGGTTTATCTTCAGATTTGGTCATACAACAAGAACTGATGAGAAGTCTGAAAACGGCAAACAGATTGACTAGAGGTAGAGGAATGACGGAAGTACAGAGACTTTAGTGGGTAATGAGACGTCCAGCCTGTGCTCACGCTAATCTTCTGATGCAAGAACTGACGGATGTTTCGTGTCACACAAGTAACCAACACAAAGTGTCTGCTATTCCAAGGCCGGAGAGGGACTGCAAAGACACGCAACTAGTCTTTGACTTTGTCGAGCAGTCGTCTCCTTTCGAGGGTGATCCGCAATCGCTTTCAAGCCATGCTACTGGCATCACTGCAGCAGAAAAGGTGAACGCCGACAAAGCAGTAGAAGTTGGGAAGAAGATTCTTGACGGATTGGTAAGAACATCTACCATTCGTTCAAACGGAAGGATCAGGCAGTCCTTATGACGGCAAGGCGAAAATATGAGAACAAATCCACCGCTTGGACCCTTCATTGGTATTTCAGCGGCTTCTAACTATATCTAAAAGACTGAATATGGACGAAGAATCTTCATGTAAGTATGAATCTTGATCCTATCCTGTGTCGATTTTAGATGATTCTGGCACGTTCCAAAAGCCAAATAAAGCAGAGCTAGGAAAAGCTATCAAGCGACTTTCGAGGGTGATCCGCAATCGCTTTCAAGCCATGCTACTGGCATCACTGCAGCAGAAAAGGTGAACGCCGACAAAGCAGTAGAAGTTGGGAAGAAGATTCTTGACGGATTGGTAGGAACATCTACCATTCGTTCAAACGGAAGGATCAGGCAATCCTTATGACGGCAAGGCGAAAACATGAGAACAAATCCACCGCTTGGACCCTTCATTGGTATTTCAGCGGCTTCTAACTATATCTAAAAGACTGAATATGGACGAAGAATCTTCATATAAGTATGAATCTTGATCCTATCCTGTGTCGCTTTTAGATGATTCTGGTACGTTCCAAAAGCCAAATAAAGCAGAGCTAGGAAAAGCTATCAAGCGACTTTCAAAAATTGATACTATTAGGGAAATATATAGTCTGAATTAAACCCAAGTCTTAAACGGGGGCGCTTTGCTTCAGAAAATTATCTGGGTGAAGAAAGAAACATTTTGGTAGATCTTAGACCGATACTGGAACTACGTTTCGGCCAATTATCAAGACACCATTATTATCTTTGATAGACAAAAGATATGACTCATCTTAAGCGAAACTGTGCCCCTAGACGGGAAGTGCTGTTTAGCACAGAAATGAGACTGACCACAAAAAAAGAGGATTTTATTTCGTTCAAACATAATAAAGTCCATTCCGTCAATGTACTTTCTGATTATTACGAGGCAAAGGTCAGAGCCAAGCTAAAGCTGACGCAGACTTGCTTATTGTGCTTACAGCGGCTGAGCGTTCGAAGTCTTTGGACACTGTAGTTATCGGTGACGATTCCGAATTGTTAGTCTTGTTACTTTATTATTATATTCCTGAGCACCACCTGGTCCACCTGCACAGTGAGCCTAAGCTTACAACTTCAGGTGCAACTTGGGACATTGAAGCCATTTTTAAGAAGACTGGGATTGAAACCTGCAAACTGTTTCCTTTTGCTCACCCAATTCTTGGCTGCGACAAAACTTCCCGTCAACATGGACTTGGCAAAGGCATCGTCTCTCACGCTTAAACGCGTGAGAGACGATGAACAGCATAAGAAAAATGCTTCAACGCTTTCCAGAATGATGCTTCGCAAGAAGAGATTAAAGCAGCGAAGAGATTATATATTGTACGGTGGAAAATCTACTGACACTTTTGACAGTTACAGACACCGAGTTTTTCAGCAGAAAGTAGCAACGTCTACAACTTTCGTCAATCTCCAAGATCTACCCCCTACTTAAGCAGCAGCGAAATTTCATAGTTACTAGGCCTATCTTCAAGTACAAGATTGGATTGGGCTTCAGAGACCTGCCCTTGATCTTGAGAACTGAGACTTAAGAATAGCATGCTGTACCCTATTTAGACGGATTTATCTAGCGGCACCAAAAAAAAAAAAAAAAAAAAAACTCTCACCGTCGTGAAGTGTGGTTGTAAAGGATCCTGTGATGGTGACCGGTACAGCTGTCATTGACATGGCATGAAATGCAACATTGCTTGCAAATCTTGCAAAGGAACTAGTTGCTCTGATGCTCAGGTCCAAATCGAAGATAAAGACATGTGATTAATTAAATAAATGTGATGATCCTCCAATCCCTTTGCAATTTCAAATTATCTGTGCTTTCTTGTTCAAAATAAAATCAATGCTAGTTGTGAGAAGCTGCTTGTTGGATTCTAAGAATTCAGGGTGGTCATGTTTAGGGAGAAGGGTGGAGTGGGGGTGGGGTGGGTAAATTGACATGGATACAAATTCTTTTCTGCGTTAACAGGCTAATTTTTTCCTGTATGAATTTACCTTCGCGTAATGTTGCTCTAAGAACTATATCAACGATTTATTTACGGGCGGGCGGGGGGAGGAACTAAACATGTGC
This sequence comes from Artemia sp. Qi Xiang Cuo, assembly GCF_049724085.1. Lineage (NCBI taxonomy): Eukaryota > Metazoa > Arthropoda > Branchiopoda > Anostraca > Artemiidae > Artemia > Artemia sp. Qi Xiang Cuo. The sequence goes on along the minus strand of NC_142813.1, from coordinate 34,613,116 downwards.
GTTCAAAACAAAAACAAAGTTCATATCCGTGATCTACTTACCAGATTTACTTATTACCAACTTTCTATACATGCAAATTAAGTTGTTTTTAAAAAACCGTCATTTTAGAAGAAAAGACGAAAAATGGTCAATTTTGCCTCGTCTGAATATAGCCGATTTTTAAATGTTGTAGATTTTTTTTCGGTTCAAATGGTACCAAAATCAAAACTATTACAATTTTGTTTCAGGTTAAACCTTAGATTGAATGTACTACATGAAAGTTAGAAATTTATGAATTGATAAAATTGACAAAATTTACAGCTTGTTAACATTTTTACTATCTGTATCTTTTATGTAATTATGAAAATGAATTAACATTGTTTGAATCACCAATTACATTTTGCAATTTATGTTAAAAAGTCCAATTTACAATCAAAGATTCAGCAGCCCTAATCAGCTCAGGGAGACCACAGATGTAAACAAAAATAGTAAAATATGATATGATGGAGACATTTCGTTGAAACAGGCTAAAAGGGAACTTAATATTCTCTAAAGAAAAAATCATAGTTTTTTTGATTTAGTAGGGGTGAGCGCTGTCTAAAGTTTTGATGACTTCATTTATGCTCAATAAATTCGTAATTTTTACAGTATAAATTAAAACAAATTATAAAGAAAAAAGGGCAATCACTCCCACCCCTATTAAATCCACCACCAGTTCTCAGCTAGATAAAACATGCACCTATGATGCCATATTTTGCGTGTCCTAACCTAAGGTTTCCCCCAAATATGCTGACTAATCGAGGGGGCGAAAAACAAGTTTCTTATTTTTATAATGACGGCATACAATTATAAAGAAATGAATGAGTAAGAGTAAAATTGGGAAATTTTATAACGGGCCCTCAAGCATGTGACGTTGACAACACTTACTTCAAAAATGAGAAAAAAACTAGTGCTCAGAGCCAAAAGCGTAAAAAACAAGTTTCAAAGCAGATTTGCATAAAATGAAAACGTTCAGCAAATTTTCAGTTTCATTTTAAAGCTTCTATAGGATTGTTTAGCTATGAAGTGCATCTCTATTGTAAGTACGGGTATAACATACTTAAAATATTCGGGCCAGCTAGAAACAATTTGCCATCAGGCCTAAGGAACAGAAATGGCCATATCCTGCCATTTTTGGCCAATCTGGTGTGTAATATCTAACAGAAACCGGTTTCCCTTCCTGGATCGGTTATGATTTGCTTATTTTAAGTGAGAAAACTACGATGTATGTTTTTATTAAATATTCAATATATGGCGGCGGTTAGGGGTTGGGTTAGGTATTTAGTATAATGCATTCTGCGCGGCCTGCTTTCCATAATTCTTTGTCGTAGTTTCCATAATTTTGTTTCTAATGCATTATATTATCGTCATGTTTTGGTATATTTCATTAGGATTAACCTAACTTAGCTTATTGAGTGCGTTCCGTTTAACAGACAGGTTCCGCATAATCCATTCTTCAAAAAATGTCTACAAAGTGCATTACAGTAGAATCGCTGAGTAGAGGAAAGTAAACAAACATGGCACATTTTTAGGGCATCATTCTTTCCTCGCTTTTAAGAAGAGTCTGAAACGATTTCTAAATTGTCTCTACCATACAAAAATCTTAGTCAAATGGCCATTATGAGTATAAAAACTATTCGAAAATCAATTATTGGGTCCTTTCTCTTTTCTGTAAAATTTCTGTTTCATATCTTAAGGCCTTTTGATTTACTGTAGCCAAATTGGTCTTTGTTGGCATAAGTTGGCTAAGCAATGATACAGCTAGCAGGATACTTCAAAGGGGGCTATATAGAAGATTCAGACAATTTTGTGCTTTCGCCGTTTTCATTTTATAGTCAGGCCAGGATTTACGTAGGGCCCTCTAGGCCCAGGACAAGGGGGCGCATAATACCGAGGGGCACCAAAAACAAAACCCTCAGCGATTTTTTTCTTAACAAAAACTGGACAAATCTGATTTATCGTCGAGGTGCCATGTGCACTTAGCTGCTGCGCTACCTATTCACAGAAAAGTGATTTTAAAACAACACAGGAATTTCGTTGACGTTTATAAACTATCAGATGTCTCCCAAGAAAGGCAGCTGAGAGCTCGGCATCACCTCTCTTGCATTACTTTTGTCTCATCACTCATCAGTTGCTTTCTGTCAGGGCTTCCACTATCCCCGAGTTTTCGAGGATTCCCCCGTAAATCTGCGTCTCTCCAAAAAAAAAATTGATTGGGCCTAAGGGTGCCAAAGATTTAATCCGCCCCTGTTTATAGTGTTTACTAATCATTCCCACGGAGACTTAGAATTTGGCAGGAAAAAATGTCTTTAAACTCTAGTTTTATACAAAAAACGGTAAAGTCAAAGTGCGTAGCCACTTCTAAAGGAACGGTGTCAATAAAATAAAAGTATCACCATTACATTCCTTGTTTCATGATCGTTCAAAATTTCACATTCCCTTTTCTGACGATGCACACCATATACCCCTCCCCCGATGGTTGTAGAATATATATAAAACTAAAACAATAAAATTTCTATTTTATAATACACAAAATATTTCTATTAATCAGATTATCATGTTTCTGTCCAATATTATCCACTTATATTAATTGCAATATTATCCGCATCATAGTAGGGAAAGCTACTATTATATTTGAAAAGAGTATCAAACAGTTCGCGGTAACGAACTGTAAGTAAGGAGTAACCCGGCTCAATGGTAACCGAAACTCTAAAAAACGGAATTTTGATACCAATAGATACATCAAAAGAATCAGATTTTAATGCTGATTTCAAATATATAAGTTTCATCAAGTTTAGTCTATACCCATCAAAAGCTACGCGCCTGAGAAAATTTGGTTGATTTTAGAAAAAAGGGGGAATGACAAGGCAGTATCCAGGGGGGGGGGGGTACCCGGTTTCAACCCCCCCCCCCCCTAAATTTTTGACCGAGTCGAAAATTAGTCGAAAATTAGTAAAACCTTAGTAAAAATTAGTAAAATTAGTCGAAAACCGAGTCGAAAATTAGCAAACCCCACCCCCCCCCCCCCGAACAAAAATCCTGGATCCGCTCTTGGGGAAAGACCCCCTAAAAGTTATAAAACCTTAATGAAAATCACACCATAATATTCAGCGTATCAGAGAACCCTACTGTAAAGGTTTCAAGCACCTATCTACAAAAATGTGGAATTTAGCATTTTTTGCCAGAAGAAAGATCAAGGATGCGTATTTATTTTATTTTTTTCCCGGGGGTGATCGTATCGACCCAGTGGTCCTAGAATACATTGGAAGGGCTCATTGGAACGGAAATTAAAAGTTCTAGTGTCTTTTTTAAGTGACCAAAAAATGGAGGGCAACTAGGGACCCTCCCACGCTCATTTTTTCCCCAAAGTCATCCGATCAAACTTTTGAGACAGCCATTTTGCTCAACATGGTCGAAAATATGATAACTATGCCTTTCAGGATGACTTAATCCCCCGAAGTCCCCGGGGAGAGGGCTGAAAGTTATGAACTTTACCAATGTTAACATATAGTATTGGTTATTGGGAACTATACAGATGTTTTCCAGGGGGAATTTTCTGGTAGGTGGGGGGGGGGTGTTTGGGTCGAGGGTTATATGGTAGGATCTTTCCATGAAGGAATTTTCATCGGGAAGGGACATTGCTATGGAGGGGGCACCAGATTTCCCAGCATTATTAAAGAAAAAGATCAGAAAAAAAAAAAAAGTATTCCAACTGAAGTTAAGGAGCAACATCAAAACTTAAAACGAACAGAAAATATTACATATATGATTGGGTTCACCCCTAGTCAATACCTCGCTCTTTAAGCCAAATATTTTTTAGTACTTTCATCTTTCTTAAGAGCTATTTATTCTAATTAACGGCCTTTGTGATTAAGGGGTTATTTTTAAAGAATTGGAACAAATTTCGAACTTTAGCTTAAAGAGCACGGTATTGACTAGGGGGCGAACCCCCTAATATACGTATTAAAAATCTATGAATATAGAAGTTTGTTACGTTAGTTAATTCGTAAGTTACGTATATTTATTACTACCAAAAACGTCCGTCAATAGAATTAAACAAGTTTCGAGAAAGCCATTTAACCAAAAAAAAGTAAAATTAATATGCAAATTTCGTTTTATTCATGTACGGTGAGCCAAATTCAAAATCTGCATTAATTCAAAAACGTTCAAAAATGAAATAAAAAAAACAAGTTTTTTTTAACTGAAAGTAAGGAGCGACATTAAAACTTAAAACGAAGAGACATTTTTCCGTATATGAAAGGGGCTGTCCCCTCCTCAGCGCCTCGCTCTTTACGCTAAAGTTTGACTTTCTCATAAATCTATTTTTTTAAATAATAAAAAACTTTAGCGTAAAGAGCGAGGCGTTGAGGAGGGGACAGCCCCTTTCATATACGGAATAATTTCTGTTCGTTTTAAGTTTTAACGTTGTTCCTTACTTTCAGTTTAAAAAAACCTGTTTTTTTTATTTAATAAAATAAGGAACTAATAGTGCTACTTTTATATTAATAACATGCTTCCTTTAGAAGTGGTCACGCACTAGAATTTTACCCAACTTACAGTTCAATTTTACTCAAGGGGTGGTTCAGCCTTATCTATACCTTTCGTCATACAATCGTTAATGCTCTAGGGCACGGTTTCCTTAATTTTTTTCACTCACGATCAAGACCCCATTTATGATTGCACGTTTCTTGGCGACCCCTTATAAGTATAATTGAAAGACAAATAAATATTTTTTTGATGATTCATTTATTAGGTAACAATATACATATACACATGAAAATATATAGTTTTTGAATTGGTTTAGAAATATACACAAATCTAAAATAAAAAATTCCACAAAACTTGAAAAGTTGTCTTTATCATACTTACAAAGATTAAATGTCCTATTTTTCATAAAAATTAAATTTTTTTGCAATAACATAAATAAAAGAGAATTCTAACCGTCTTAGTTCAATCAAATATATTCGAACGCAAATCAAACAGTTCGTGGTAACGAACTGTAAGTAAGGAGCGACCCGGCTCAATGGTAACCGAAACTCTAGAAAACGGGATTTTGATACCAATAGATATATCAAAAGAATCAGATTTTATGCTGATTTCAAATATATAAGTTTCATCAAGTTTAGTCAAGGTTAGGTCAAGTTTATCGGTTCAAGTTTAGTAGAGGTTTCAAGCTCCTATCTACAAAAATGTGTAATTTTGCATTTTTTGCCAGAAGGAAGATCACGGATGCGTGTTTATTTGTTTTTTTTTTTTGTTTTTTTTTCAGTGGTGATAGTATCGACCCAGTGGTCCTATAATATTGCGAGAGGGCTCATTTGAACGGAAATTAAAAGTTCTAGTGCTCTTTTTAAGTGACCAAATAAATGGAGGACAACTAGGCCCCCTCCCACGCTCATTTTTTTTCCCAAAGTCATCCGATCAAAATTTTGAGATGGCCATTTTGTTCAGCATGATCAAAAATATGATAAATATGTCTTTTAGGATGACTTAATCCCCTGAAGTCCCTGGGGGGAGGGTTGAAAGTTATGAACTTTACCCAATGCTAACATACAGTATTGGTTATTGGGAACTATACAGACGTTTTCAGGGGGGATTCTTTTCTGGTAGTGGAGGGTGGGTGAGTTGGGGGTTTTATGTAGGAGGTTCTTTCCATGAAGGAAGTTTTCATGGGGGAAGGGACATTACTATGAAGGGGGCACCGGATTTCCCAGCATTATTCAAAAAAAGATCAGAAATTAAATTTAAGAAAAAACGAGTTTTTCAACTGAAAGTAAGGAGCAACATCAAAACTTAAAACGAACAGAAAATATTACGTATATAATTGGGTTCACCCCCTAGTCAAAACCTCGCTCTTTAAGTCAAAGATTTTTTAGTACTTTCATAAGAGCTATTTATTCTAATTAACGGCCTTTGTTATTAAGGGGTCATTTTTAAAGAGTTGGAACAAAATTCGAACTCTGGCTTAAAGAGCAAGGTATTGACTAGGGGGCGAACCCCCTAATATACGTATTAAAAACATATGAATATACAAGTTCTTTACGTAAGTTAATTCGTAAGTTACGTATATATATATATTACTAATAAAAACGTTCGTAAATAAAATTAAACCACTTTCGAGAAAGTCATTTAACCAAAAGAAAGTAAAATTAATCTGCAAATTTTGAGTTGATTATTCGTGTACAATGAGGCAAAATCAAAACCTGCATTAATTCAAAAAAATTCAAAAATTAAATAAAAAAAACAAGTTTTTTTTAACTGAAAGTAAGGAACGACGTTAAAACTTAAAACGAACAGAAATTATGCCGTGTATAAAAGGGGCTATCCCCTCCTCAACGCCTCGCTCTTTACGCTAAAGTTTGACTTTCTCATAAATCTATTTTTTTTAAATAATAAAAAACTTTAGCGTAAAGACCGAGGCGTTGAGGAGGGGACAGCCCCTTTCATATACGGAATAATTTCTGTTCGTTTTAAGTTTTAACGTTGTTCCTTACTTTCAGTTAAAAAAAAACCTGTTTTTTTTATTTAATAAAATAAGGAACTAATAGTGCTACTTTTATATTAATAACATGCTTCCTTTAGAAGTGGTCACGCACTAGAATTTTACCCAACTTACAGTTCAATTTTACTCAAGGGGTGGTTCAGCCTTATCTATACCTTTCGTCATACAATCGTTAATGCTCTAGGACAGGGTTTCCTTAACTTTTTTTCACTCACGATCAAGACCCCATTTATGATTGCACGTTTCTTGGCGACCCCTTATAAGTATAATTGAAAGACAAATAAATATTTTTTTGATGATTCATTTATTACGTAACAATATTCATATACACATGAAAATATAGTTTTTGAATTGGTTTAAAAATATACACAAATCTAAAATAAAAAATTCCACAAAACTTGAAAAGTTGTCTTTATCATACTTACAAAGATTAAATGCCCTATTTTTCATAAAAATTAAATTTTTTTGCAATAACATAAATAAAAGAGAATTCTAACCGTCTTAGTTCAATCAAATATATTCGAACGCAAATCAAACAGTTCGTGGTAACGAACTGTAAGTAAGGAGCGACCCGGCTCAATGGTAACCGAAACTCTAGAAAACGGGATTTTGATACCAATAGATATATCAAAAGAATCAGATTTTATGCTGATTTCAAATATATAAGTTTCATCAAGTTTAGTCAAGGTTAGGTCAAGTTTATCGGTTCAAGTTTAGTAGAGGTTTCAAGCTCCTATCTACAAAAATGTGGAATTTTGCATTTTTTGCCAGAATAAAGATCACGGATGCGTGTTTATTTGTTTTTTTTTTGTTTTTTTTTCAGTGGTGATAGTATCGACCCAGTGGTCCTAGAATATTGTGAGAGGGCTCATTTGAACGGAAATTAAAAGTTCTAGTGCTCTTTTTAAGTGACCAAATAAATGGAGGACAACTAGGCCCCCTCCCACGCTCATTTTTTTCCCAAAGTCATCCGATCAAAATTTTGAGATGGCCATTTTGTTCAGCATGATCAAAAATATGATAAATATGTCTTTTAGGATGACTTAATCCCCTGAAGTCCCTGGGGGGAGGGTTGAAAGTTATGAACTTTACCCAATGCTAACATATAGTATTGGTTATTTGGAACTATACAGACGTTTTCAGGGGGGATTCTTTTCTGGTAGTGGAGGGTGGGTGAGTTGGGGGTTCTATGTAGGAGGTTCTTTCCATGAAGGAAGTTTTCATGGGGGAAGGGACATTACTATGAAGGGGGCACCGGATTTCCCAGCATTATTCAAAAAAAGATCAGAAATTAAATTTAAGAAAAAACGAGTTTTTCAACTGAAAGTAAGGAGCAACATCAAAACTTAAAACGAACAGAAAATATTACGTATATAATTGGGTTCACCCCCTAGTCAAAACCTCGCTCTTTAAGTCAAAGATTTTTTAGTACTTTCATAAGAGCTATTTATTCTAATAATAAAAGGGGCTAAAGTTTGACTTTCTCATAAATCTATTTTTTTTAAATAATAAAAAACTTTAGCGTAAAGAACGAGGCGTTGAGGAGGGGACAGCCCCTTTCATATACGGAATAATTTCTGTTCGTTTTAAGTTTTAACGTTGTTCCTTACTTTCAGTTAAAAAAAACCTGTTTTTTTTATTTAATAAAATAAGGAACTAATAGTGCTACTTTTATATTAATAACATGCTTCCTTTAGAAGTGGTCACGCACTAGAATTTTACCCAACTTACAGTTCAATTTTACTCAAGGGGTGGTTCAGCCTTATCTATACCTTTCGTCATACAATCGTTAATGCTCTAGGACAGGGTTTCCTTAACTTTTTTTCACTCACGATCAAGACCCCATTTATGATTGCACGTTTCATGGCGACCCCTTATAAGTATAATTGAAAGACAAATAAATATTTTTTTGATGATTCATTTATTAGGTAACAATATACATATACACATGAAAATATATAGTTTTTGAATTGGTTTAAAAATATACACAAATCTAAAATAAAAAATTCCACAAAACTTGAAAAGTTGTCTTTATCATACTTACAAAGATTAAATGCCCTATTTTTCATAAAAATTAAATTTTTTTGCAATAACATAAATAAAAGAGAATTCTAACCGTCTTAGTTCAATCAAATATATTCGAACGCAAATCAAACAGGTCGTGGTAACGAACTGTAAGTAAGGAGCGACCCGGCTCAATGGTAACCGAAACTCTAGAAAACGGGATTTTGATACCAATAGATATATCAAAAGAATCAGATTTTATGCTGATTTCAAATATATAAGTTTCATCAAGTTTAGTCAAGGTTAGGTCAAGTTTATCGGTTCAAGTTTAGTAGAGGTTTCAAGCTCCTATCTACAAAAATGTGGAATTTTGCATTTTTTGCCAGAAGGAAGATCACGGATGCGTGTTTATTTGTTTTTTTTTTGTTTTTTTTTTCAGTGGTGATAGTATCGACCCAGTGGTCCTAGAATATTGCGAGAGGGCTCATTTGAACGGAAATTAAAATTTCTAGTGCTCTTTTTAAGTGACCAAATAAATGGAGGACAACTAGGCCCCCTCCCACGCTCATTTTTTCCCCAAAGTCATCCGATCAAAATTTTGAGATGGCCATTTTGTTCAGCATGATCAAAAATATGATAAATATGTCTTTTAGGATGACTTAATCCCCTGAAGTCCCTGGGGGGAGGGTTGAAAGTTATGAACTTTACCCAATGCTAACATATAGTATTGGTTATTTGGAACTATACAGACGTTTTCAGGGGGGATTCTTTTCTGGTAGTGGAGGGTGGGTGAGTTGGGGGTTTTATGTAGGAGGTTCTTTCCATGAAGGAAGTTTTCATGGGGGAAGGGACATTGCTATGAAGGGGCCGCCGGATTTCCCAGCATTATTAAAGAAAAAGACCAGAAATTAAATAAAAAAAAAACAAGTTTTTCAACTGAAAGTAAGGAGCAACATTAAAACTTAAAACGAAAAGAAAATATTATGTATATGATTGGGTTTACCCCATATTCAATACCTCGCTCTTTAAGCTAAATATGTTTTAGTACTTTCATAAGAGCTATTTATTCTAATTAACGGCCTTTGTGATTAAGGGGTCATTTTTAAAGAATTGGAACAAAATTCGAACTTTGGCTTAAAGAGCAAGGTATTGACTAGGGGGCGAACCCCCTAATATACGTATTAAAAATATATGAATATACAAGTTCTTTACGTAAGTTAATTCGTAAGTTACGTATATATATATATTACTAATAAAAACGTTCGTAAATAAAATTAAACAAGTTTCGAGAAAGCCATTTAACCAAATAAAAGTAAAACTAATATTAAAAATTTGTTTTAATTTTTCATGTATGCTGAGCCAATATAAAACCCTGCATTAATTCAAAAACGTTCAAAAATTAAATAAAAAAACAATTTTTTTTTTCACTGAAAGTAAGGAACGACGTTGAAACTTTAAAGTAACAGAAATTATTCCGTATATAAAAGGGGCTGTCCCCTCCTCAACGCCTCGCTCTTTACGCTAAAGTTTGACTTTCTTACAACTCTATTTTTTTTTAACAATAAAAAACTTTAGCGTAATGAGCGAGGCGTTGAGGAGGGGGCAGCCCCTTTCATATACGGAATAATTTCTGTTCGTTTTAAGCTTTAACGTCGTTCCTTACTTTCAGTTAAAAAAATTGTTTTTTTTATTTAATATTAAATTAAAATGAAAGGGAAAACTATAGTGAGATGGATTTGCCTGCGATGAACGATATTGGGGTTTGATATGTGTTAAAGCTCAGAAAGTAACTTATCATAAATATGTGCTATTGAATGGCAGAAGAACATATAATGCCATATCTGCGATTGTGGGAAATACAGTCAAGGGCTTTTTTGGAAATTGTAGTTTTAAGTTTGAATTTCTGGAAAGCTCAGCAATTCCTCTTGAGCTTTAAGTGGCACGTGGTCAATCTCAGTTAAATCAATACAAAACGGATTTTGAATCCAGGCTACCTTTTTGAAATCAATATTTAATATAAAATATGTGCAGAACTAGGTTTCTAGCGCTTTTAAGTGGTCTACAATAATTTTTGCAATAAAAGTTTTACAATGATTTCTCTCGAATATAAAATTGTCGACACTGAAAAATATTTCGGACGATTTTTTTCTATCCCATTTTTCCAAATTTTAATCTTTTTAATAATACTTTCAATTTTATATTAGAAGTAAATATATCGCAATTTTTTCCTTGAAGAGACAAGTTGAGATGGTTTAATTTCGCAAAGATATCCGACAAATAACACAACTTGAATAGCCATAAGTCGTTTTGAAGAAAAGCAGCAAGTTCATATTTTTGTTCGGTTAAGAATATTTCAATTACGTCTTTTAATAATCTTTTTAAACATTGACATCTTGACATCCACCTTACTTCTGCACGTAATAATAAAGTTGCATAGACGGAATCCAAATCCTTACGAAGATTTAAGAACAAATGACTGTTGAGGACATTGCTCTTAATACAAGTTATAATCTTAACAACATCCTGAAGTACATGGTTCAATTATGCTACTAATGTTTTGCAGCAAGGGCCTCTCGGTGAATAAGGCAATGAGTAAAAAGTTATATGGTCATAATGAGTAGCTTGAAAAAATGATTTGAAACCAATGTTTTTGCACGTCATCGCTCTTGAACCAACTGTGCATATTCCATAGCAATTTTTCCATTCTAGACCTTCAGTCTTTAAAAATTCATCAACTTAACAATATATGTCTTTTTCTGTAGTATGTTATAAATATTCGACTTTAATATTTAAATATTTGACTTTAAAATCTCTTGCGACCCCATTTGGGGTCGCGAACCATAGTTCAGGAAGGCCTGCTCTAGGGCTAAATTTGAAAAAAAACTAAACAGTTCTAAAGTAGAAAAAAAGACAATCGGCACCGTCTCAATCTTTCCCGACTTACATATACTATAGTTGAACACATAACAGAAAATTGTTATAAAAACTCGTCCGGTGGGGAACAGACCGCACCAACTAGGCACCAAATCCCATTCCCTAACTAGACTGGCGTCTCTAATAACACTGAATAGCTGCGACAGCCACAACCCATCTTTCATACAGTAAACACATATTCAAATGAAACGAATCAAACCATGTTTAATTTGTCTCTATCTACTGCTAAATTTTAAATACGGCGATTTAGAAATGTATTTAATGATGTTTTCCGGTTCTAGGCACGCTTAAGCACTTCACGGAGACTGGAGATGTAGTAGTCCCTGATCTTCACTGGTGCGACCCATTGCTTTCCCCGAGACCTGAACAATTTTGACGATCTGATTAAAATGAAATTCCAATATGAAAAATTACAACGTTAACAAATAACTATTCTATTGACATTTTGAATGACAAAATCAGACGTTTTGAACCGCAGTTATTAGGAGTTTCAGAAACTCATACGGCAGGGGTAGGAAAGATGGAATTAGTTGAAATAGAATTTATTTTCTACTCTCCTAGCATATTCTAGCTATTTTCTACATCCTAGCATATGCTTCGAAAATAGGAAATTTCGGTATAAGAAAGGAAAATAGCAACGGTTATAGACTGCTTTAAGGTGTGCATAACAATCTAGTTACAATATGCACAATATTTGGTCACAAGATGACCCATAATTTAACATGGTACTCATATGATGGTACGCATTATTGATTATGTTATTATAAATTATAGACTGACAGGACTGATACAAGACACTAGGGTATAAAGAAGTGCTGTTATTGATGTTATATGACTTATCACTCAAATACTTATATGACTTATCACTCAAATACTTCTTGTACAGCCCCCTCTTGTATACCAAGCTTAAAGTATTTTCAATAGCATGCCTAGCTGTATTTCTAACTCTCCTCCCTGTGATACCATCTGCACTTCGCAAACTAGATTCCTAAAATCATTCTACTCATCTTCTATATTGTCAAATTTTAGACTCTTTAGTTTCATATTCAAATGTTCCTGGGAAGTTTCTCTCAAATTCTCATCCTGCAGTCTACCACCGTCATAACTTCCTGGAAGATAGTTACCGTTCTTAAATTTTGGCTTTAGATTAACTCTAGAAAATACTAGATGGCGATCCAAACGATTTGGGTGACGATTTTGGAAATGCATCATAGGCCAGCAGACCGCATATGAAACTATATTTTTCTATATTAGATTTAGATCCACTAAACACCTTATTTGGAATGAAAAATTGAAGCATAATTAGTTATTATCATTGTTTTTACTATTGTTCTTACACATAAACACGAATAATATAACTACAATAGCACTAAATCCACACTGTAATGAAATTTATAACAACAAAATTGAAAAATATAAAATTTATGAACGCAATATAAAAAATTAAGTCTTTAGAAAATACCCATTTTCCTAGTAAGATATTTGTTTCTCAACTATTCATCACTATTCATTGATGTTGCAGCTTGTGCTTGTTACTTTTGAGCCTATCTCGGGCTTAGTCAATTTTATTTTCGAAAAAAAAAGATTTGCATGCGTAAATCGAATAAAAGGTGCTAATAAGTTTTTGACCCAGATTTCTCAAACTGAAGAATTTCTTTTTTTTGTGACACGTGTCAAGTTTTATAAGAACCTATGTTTAATTCTAACGTGGCTAGGCAGTTCGTGTAATAGTTGATATTTGTTTTTGCTGAAACAATTTGGCACACATTTTGGTTGAAAGTTAAGATGAAAGAAACCCGGCATTCATCGTTAAAGAGACTAATAACCTTGAAAGATGTGTCACTTAAGCTTTATGTTCCCTTGGTACTTTACGATTTTGTGACAAGCATACAGCTGTAACTTGTACCAAAAGGCCAAGATACTTATAACAATAGATTAATTAGTTGCACACCGTCCATTTACTGAGCCACAATGATATTGCTTAAGGCCCACTCACAATGAAAATTTACTGATACCAAGATTTGACGGCGGTTCTCGCGAGACTCCTGGGAACACTCCTACTCGGTCAAACGTCTCAAAAATTGCTAGATAGCATAAATGGGAAAGTGGAAAGTGAAGGCAACGCTTGGAAACGAAAACTAGTGGAATACAAGATTCATTCAATAAAAACAGCTTTTGTTGGGGTTCCACCCCTGTTTCGTTTCCTTTCAGATAACTGACCTGTTTTCTTTTTCTTGATTACATTTGCTTATAGTATAACTTTAAAAGACAGGTTAAGTTCCCGTTACTAAGCGATAGTAATTTTGCAATAATTAAGCTGTTAACCAAGTTTATTTTTGTACTTGCGGGTTTGGGAGTCATTGAAAAATAAATCTAAGAGGTTGAAAGGTTTGAATGAGGATGTAGCTGATTGGCTGGGCCAAGCGGAGGTCCACCCATATGAACAGTTGTGTAAAGATTATTATTATTTTTTAGTCTGCGTTTTGACCCCGTTTGGGGAAGGATATTTCGGTTTTTATATGTGACCCTTTTTGGAAGAATACAAGTAAGGTATTTTCTACAAACTGTGTACTGTTTTCCGTAACCCAGACAGGTTAAGAATAGAGTTACAAGGTACCGTCACTATTATATTGACAGGGAGGTTTGTTACCTCCAAGGAGAGAGTTAAGAGATTTTCTAGCCGTAACCCAAGGCGGGAACATTTGGCTTTAGAAAGTGGCCATTTGACCACTCGATCGCGTTATCATACCCTGGGACAGGGTATACTGTAAATAGGGTAGTACCAAACCCGATATTTGCAGAACCGCTGTGGTAGACACGGGCATAGCATTATAATTTGGGGCGGGGGCTTTCCCCTCCAATAAGTGGTGACACCCGTATATTACCACGCCAGTGGTGTTGTGGCCTACCGCTATAACACTGGTGGCAAAACACCACGAACATTGGTGCCAGGGGTAGCTAGCACTACGAACATTGGTGCCAGCAAGAACAGGAATTATTAACAGCGTTGATAATAAAAGAATTCCACATTTTCGAAGAGACAAGTAATATAGCCTACAAAAGTAGCCTATTGTGGGTACATATATAAGAAATCGCAAAGAGAATTTTTTTTATCTGAGCTGTGCCTAGTCGGATAATAATAAGTAACAAAATTTAAGAATCAATAGATCACGCAAATAATTAATTTGTAAGACAAGGGAGGCTGCACCGCCCACGTAGAACCGGCAAATTAAAAGGAAACAATTTTTGACGAAAGGATAAAAAGAGACATTGATAAAAGGATTTTCATTTTGATGGAAGACGTAAAATAAACCTTGAAATAATGGCGGACAAACGGAGAATTCAGACAAGATATACTGCGGTAAAACAAAACTTGACTTCAGAAACACAATTTTATGCGACTCCCGCTGGAAATACCATAAGAAAACACCGTCAGATAGAACCATATATTACTCAACAGGTGAAATAGACATTTCTGAGACAGGTGAAAATGAAATCTTCAAAACGAAATCAGTGATAGAGCGATCCCCGGTACGAACCAGGGAAGAAGAAAAAAGTCTAAGGCAAATTCAGATAGAATTACACCCAGAAAGAGAAACCCAGACAAAAGAAACAGTGACAATAATACATGAAGAAAACTCACTATATGAAAGGACGAATAAAACAAAACCGACTCACCCTTCAGGTGAAGTACAAAATGTAGGGGAGTTGAGGGTGAAAGAAAATATAATTATAGAACGAATAGAATCAGAAAACGATTTAAGAGGATATAAAAACAGAGAGAATCATAGTAGGCCAAGTAGCACCAGTAGTAGAAGTTCAATTTCCAGCAGGGGCTCGCGAAAGAGTACTCAAATAGATATAACACAACAAATATTAAATTTCATGAAGGAAGAAAGGATAGCTAGAGAAAAAAAGGAGGAGGCAGACAGAGAGGAAAGAAAAGACATAATGGAAATGATTGCAGGGAGAAATTCCCAAGAGCCTCAGAAATCGTCTACAATAGAGGTAATGCAGGCAATAAACCTGCAACCAATGACAGAAAATGAAGATGTACATTTATACATATACAATTTTGAAAAAACGGCGGAATTAAGCAGATTGCCGAGAGAAAATTGGGTGACAAGAATACAGCCCCTCCTTAACTACAAAGCGCAAATTGAATATAAAGCATTACCAATGGACTACTCAAAAGATTTTGAAAGAGTAAAACAAGCCATTTTTGAAAAGTTTCAACTCTCCCCCGAGCACTTCCAAAGGAGATTTAGAAGCGAAAGAAAACGAGACAACGAAACATATAAAGAATTCGGGTACAAATTGAAAGATATGTGTTTAAAATGGCTGGAGTTAGAAAACTATAGAATGTTAGAAGACCTGGAAGAAATAAAAGAAAAGATAAAGGAAATAATAGATAAAACAGTAATGGAACAATTTTTAGAAAATACCCACAGAGAATTGAGAATATATTTGAAAGAAAAGAACCCAAAAACAAGCGAAGAAATGGCGGAAATGGCAAATAGGTGGACCGAAATAAGAGAGGAAGTTGAGGAGACAGACATATTTCAATATAGAGAGTATAACAAAAATAGGCACTATAACAAAGCGCAAGGAGAACTAACTTGCTATAACTGTGGTACCACGGGGCATTATGAAAGAACCTGCCCAAGTTAACATGACCAAAAACCACATAAAACGACAGCCTGGGCCATGACCCATAATAAGGAAAAAAATTACGCATTTGCAGAGTCACATAAAATATACGGAAAGTTGAACGGGAATTAGTCGAAATGGCAATTGATTCTTGCAGTGACCAAACCTATGTGCGAACTGGCCTAATAAATAGAACAGAGATAGACCATAAAAATAAGATTACAACATTATGTTATTATGGAGACAAGCACCCGTGTCCGTCTGCTTGGGTAAGAATAGAAATTGCAAAGAAGGACGGTACAGTCCAGAGAAAAACGATAAAAGTAGGCTTAGTACCTACGCTATCAGTGGCTGTTTTAGTAGGAGGAGACTTTGTAGATATCGGAAATCTCCTATCGTTAAAAGCGACTTCTTTAACAGTGGGAAAACTACAAAATTACACTACAACAGAAAAATATAATACTCCGTTAACTACGGGGGAAGGTGGACTGGCCCATAAAACAAATTGGGAGGCTATGCCACCCTGTCGTAAAAATGAAATACTTGATACGCGTGTTCAAAATATTGATAATCCACAGAAATGGGATGCAGAAGTAAACAGACAACATAATATTGAAATTAAGACGCGCGAGAATGATTTTTCGGGAAAATTTCAAGAAAATAGAAAACTTGAAAATACTTTTAATGAATATGAGACGCTAACAAGTACAGGCCAAAATGAAGCGCTGATTGTACCAGAGAATAAGGAGACGAAATTTATTGTACGCGCTTTTCCTCGTAAAAATCGAGAAATTTTAGTACAAACTGAAAAACTAAATGTCGGAATTCAGTTCCCATTTGATAACTAACTATTTGTTTCGGCGTTAATAATAAAGAAGACTAAAAGAGAGAAAATAAATATTAAACGGAGCTACAATGAAGTTATGCAGTCAAAGATGGTGGACACTGGAGTCCAAATCAGATTTAACGATGATTTAGTATTTTGCGCGAATGACACAATTGAGAAAAGTAGAGATGAAAAGAGAAGTGTAAAAAAGAGACAACCTTTGGAGATTCAGCCTGCAGTGGCGAAAAATAAAAAAATATTGGATGGGCTGTGCCTTGGTAACATAAATAATAAGGGGGGAAAAGAGGTCAAAAACCCATGGGGAATAAAACAATATGGTTATAAAATAGAGATGAATGACCTACAACGGGTTGGGGGAAAGTTGGGAGATATGGAATGTCGAATCGGATTGGAAAAATTTAGGAAGGAATCTGATATTGGTCTGATCAACTCAAAAGAGGGGTTGTTCCTCTATGAGGGGGAGGAATCCCCTGGGGAAGATCCCCTGCGGAAAGTCGCGAAAGATAGCCCTTTTCCTCAATGCACAACTGGCGGACAAGTTGTGATCCCTTTACCGAGATTTTGCCTTTCTGATCTGGAGTCCTTGGGGGATACTCTCTCCCAGTCACTTCATACGTCACCCAAAACTTTGTCCAGTAACCCTATTCATAGCTGTTATTCTTCATGGGAGCCGACAATTATTCCCGGCAAATTGTATTCAGTGGGAGATGTATCTAAGTTTCATCTTCAATTAGCATCAACGTATATTCTTCAGTTAATTATCCCAGGAGAGGGAACCCAGAGAAAAGGCGATTCATGGTTCGCGAAAAATTTTACTTCATTTCCAGTACCCTTATCGTTTTCACAGGCCTTTGCATTTTCGGCCTTGGACTATTTAGAATTATGCCAAAGGCTAAATTAATTTTTGATTGAAAGATGGGGCTGTTTCCTAAGATGGAAATCAAGAGGGAAGCACAGCTAATTCTTCATAATGGCTGGCATCCTTATATACTCCGGAAATTGATTCTCTGCTCCTCTCCAACGTAAATTCGTTAGAGCGAGAAAATTTTTTTGTTTTGAATTGTGCTACGCAGATCCCCTGCGGGAAGTCGCGAAAGATAGCCCTTTTCCTCAATGCACAACTGGCGGACAAGTTGTGATCCCTTTACCGAGATTTTGCCTTTCTGATCTGGAGTCCTTGGGGGATACTCTCTCCCAGTCACTTCATACGTCACCCAAACCTTTGTCCAGTAACCCTATTCATAGCTGTTATTCTTCATGGGAGCCGACAATTATTTCCGGCAAATTGTATTCAGTGGGAGATGTATCTAAGTTTCATCTTCAATTAGCATCAACGTATATTCTGCATTTAATTATCTCAGGGGAGGGAACCCAGAAAAAAAAGGCGATTCATGGTTCGCGAAAAATTTTGCTTCATTCCTAATACTCCTATCCTTTTCCCAGGCCTTTGTATTTTCAGCCCTAGATTATTTGAAATTATGCCAAGTGGCAGCTTATTTTTTTATTGATATGTAGAGTTGTTTCCACAGATGGAAATTAAGAGGCTAGTGCAGTCAATTTTTCATGATGGCTGGCATCATCACATGTGCCAGAAACTGATTTTCTGCTCCTCTCAAATGTAAATTCGTGAAAGCGAGAAAATTTTTTTGTTTTGATTGTGCTGCGCACAATCATTACCTACGAATCTTGAAGATTTCAACTTTCAAAATTTAGTGCGGATGCTATGCGATTTAGACCATGGTGGTCCTACAGTAGAGACGTGTCGAGGACGACCGATTCAGAGCCAAGCGGTGGAAGTAGTAGCACAGACACTGGTGGAAGAGAGAAGGCAAATAGATTTTGTGAAGTTGAAGTTATGTGTTTATGTTTGTAAGGGTGGACCAAGGTAGCGCGTGGGCGGCCATTTATCTTACGGGGGGAGGTGTTGGGGTTCCACCCCTGTTTCTTTTCCTTTCAGATAAATGACCTGTTTTCTTTTTCTTAATTACATTTGCTTATAGTATAACTTCAAAAGACAGGTTAAATTCCCGTTACTAAGCGATAGTGGTTTTGCAATAGGTAAGCTTTGAACCAAGTTTATTTTTGTACTTCCTGGTTTGGGAGTCATTGAAAGATAAATCTAAGAGTTAGAATTGGGTTTGAATGGGGATGTAGCTGATTGGCTGGGCCAAGCGGAGGTCCACCCATATGAACAGTTGCGTAAAGATTATTAATATTTTTTAGTCTGCGTTTTGACCCCGTTTGGGGAAGGAAATTTCTGTTGTTATATGTGACCCTTTTGGAAGAATACAAGTAAGGTATTTTCTACAAACTGTATACTATTTTCCATAACCCAGGCAGGATAGGAATAGAGCTACGAGGTACCGTCATTATTATATTGACAGGGAGGTTTGTTACCTCCAAGGAGAGAGTTAAGAGATTTTCTAGCCGTAACCCAAGGCGGGTACATTTGGCTTTAGAAAGTGGCCATTTGACCACTTGATCGCGTTATCATACCCTGGGACAGAGTATACTGTAAATCGGGTAGTACCAAACCCGATATTTGCAGAATCGGTGTGGTAGACACGGGTATAGCATTATAATTTGGGGCCGGGGCTTTCCCCTCCAAGAAGTGGTGACACCCGTATATTACCACGCCAGTGGTATTGTGGCCTACCGGTATAACACTCCACGAACATTGGTGATAGCGGTAGCTAGCACTACGAACAGCTTTCATAACTTTGGCCTAGGCTGCAACTAACTTACCCTTTTTTTTACATAAATAAATTACAAGGTTAATAAATTTCAAACGATTAAATCCCTTGACAACAAAGGGCAATGGTTACGATATGTCTTACGACAATGGTTCGATTTTATTCCTGCTTCGGGTAGGCAGACGCTTTGTAAAAGGAGGTGGCAACAACGATGCTTCTGACTCGCGAGTAGTGAGTGTAGAAACTTGAGGATAAGTTCGTTTTTGCACTCAAAGACACAGATTTAAAAGACACCTAATTTGCACCGAATACTTTTTCGGACTACAAGTGCAGTTTACCAGCATATTGAAACAAGAACTGGCCCTCTTCATCTGTGCTAGAAAATTTTCTTTCTCAAATATAGCCATGTTCTTCCACGTTCCCGGTCTGTTTAAAAATTACGGCAGAAACGTGGTTTCCAGCTCCACATTCTACGACCTGTTACGATTCACTTTTCGAAAAAACGGAAAGCATTTCCAAGCCGCAAAAACCGGAATGGAAACTTGTTAATGTCCGTTACCATCCTGGGAAACACAAGTGAAGGGAATCTAATTGTGAATGGGCATACACTATTCATTAGGGAATCATCTATACTTGGTTAAAATACGAAAATTTCTCTATTTTCACATTTTCTGACGAATTTTTAACGTATTTTCTATCTAAAATAAATACAAAAGAAATTCTAAAAAGTAAAACTTGGTAGGTGGACATTGTCATTTTACACTGAAACAATAAAACGTAGGAATTCAGGAAAAATAACACACCAAAAACTTGCACAAGGAACATAAACCTCAAGTCTAGAAAAAAGAAGGTCAACTTGATATGGTTTCAACGGACTTGATTTGGTCTTTTTTAACTCTAATGTATTTGGCAACCGGTATTATATACCAGTTTTAATCAATCAGTGAAACATTTATGCTGTCAAATGTGAACCTAAGTTGTTTTTTGAGAACTTTTAAGAAAGCATATTATTCTAGGGCCTTGTGTTTCAGGAGTCATTCTTAAATAATTGGAACAAAAAAATTCAACTTTAGCGTAAAGAGCGAGGTATTGAGGAGGGAGAAAACTCCCTCATATATGTAATAATTTCTGTTGTTTATTTTTTAGAACTTTAAAAAAAGCTTATTATTCTAGGGCCTTGTGTTTCAGGAGTCATTCTTAAATAATTGGAACAAAAAATCCAACTTTAGCGTAAAAGAGAGGTATTGAGGAGGGAGAAAACTCCCTCATATACGTAATAATTTCTGTTGTTTTTTTAGAACTTTAAAAAAGCTTATTATTCTAGGGCCTTGTGTTTCAGGAGTCATTCTTAAATAATTGGAACAAAAATCCAACTTTAGCGTATTGAGGATGGAGAAGACTCCCTCATATATGTAAAAATTTCTGTTCGTTTTAGTGTTACTATTTACTCTCACTTGAAAAACTTATCTGTTATTTAATATACAAAGGATGTGACTAGAACTTGAGAGTCTGTTTTGAACCTGTTCAGAGTTAAATCATTAAACTTGATGTAAGACATTTTATAGTAACGTTTGATATGTGGTTTGGTTGACATTACCTTACTTTTATCGAATAAATCTGTAGCCTGGATTTGTGACGACTGATCAAAATCCTGCGCTAGATAATAGTGTTAAGCTGGCTGTTTCTTCTTGCTCTAGCGGAAATTGCGTCGGACTAGCTCTGCTGTGTATAAACATGGTTCTAAATAGATTCGAAGCACTTCTGTCACCAGAATTTTAAGCTTATGCTGGTTTGGCGACTGCTATTGGCTAGTTCATCTAATGGTGCTTACAATCTAATGGTGATTTGACAGGTTAGAATTTTCAAGTCCAACAATGCATAACCAAAGGTGTTTATTCGTGCAAAACCAAAATACAAAGAGACAGGACAAAACTCATACATGACCCTGATTAGAATCAGAACACATACACAAATGAACTCTGAGCAGCTTCAATACAAATTCGAAACAGACTCTCACACATAAGAATATATGGTTCTATATTCCACAATCACGCAATTCCACGTGCAGTATAATTTTATTATTACGGATTATATATATATATATATATATATATATATATATATATATATATATATATATATATATATATATATATATATATATATATATATATATATATATATATATATATATATATATATATATATATATATATATATATATATATATATATATATATATATATATATATATATATATGATATATATATATATATATATATATATATATATATATATATATATATATATATATGACTGAAAGTAAGGGGCAACATTAAAACTTACAACGAACAAAATTATTACATATATGATGGGGGATGCCCCCTCCTCAATACCTCGCTCTTCACACTAAAGATTTTAGTATTTTTAAAACAAAGCTACTTATTGATCTAATTAAACGACCATTGTGATTCAGGAGTCGTTCTTAAAGAATTAGGACAAAAAGTCAAACTTTAGCGTAAAGAACGACGTATTGAAGAGGGGGCAACACGTAAAATCGAGTCGGCAAAGAAAAAGTAAGACAAATAAAAAGAACTTCGTATAAGAATTATAGAAAATTCCTCCAGCATATATTTCCCCCGAAAATTTCACCCCTGAAAACTTCCCTTCCCATGGAAAATTCTCCCCGTAGAATATTCACCCCCTTCCAAATAAAAAAATGTATGCATACTTCCCAATAACAAACACTAAACGTAAACAATAGACAAATTTCAGAACTTTTCCCCAGGGGCTGTGGGGGGGGGGGTCATGTTATCTTCAAAGCCATAGTTATTGGACTTTTCAATTATGCTGAACAAAATGAAGAATATGCAGAACTTTTAATTTCCGTTCGAATGAGCCATGTCCCGATCTTATAGGACCATTAACTCGATACGATCACCTCTGGGAACAATAAAATAATAAATAAAAATAAAAATTAACACGCATTCGTAATCTTTCTTCTGGCAATAAAGAAAACAAAATTCCACATTTTTTTAGATTGAAGCTTGAAAAGTCTACAATGAAGTTCCGTGATACGCTGAATCTGATGGTGTGATTTTCATAAAGATTCCTTGACTTTTAAGGAGGTGTTTTCCCCCTTTTTCGAAAATCAGCCAAATTTTCATAGGCTCGTAGCCTTAGATGTGTAATGATTTTCTAAACCCTATGCTTTTTAAAAGCCAGAATATAATTTGTACTTTACTGAAAAAAATCAAATGAATTTACTGAAAAAAAAATGTGCATTGTCAGTTTTATATACATATACTGAAATTTATTCCTTAAAATTTTTAACTGATTTTTGATTTCTTAAAGCTATAAAAGTGAAAGTATAGGGTTTAGAACCCTACTCAGATTAATTTCTACTCGTGTTGAGTTTGACTTATTTTAATTTCTGTTTGTTTTGCGTTTCACTTAATTATAATTACTGATTTGCGTTAGTTGTATGTTTGGTAGATTATTTGATTCTATTTCTGTTCAATTTTGGTTTAATGGAGTTCTTTAATTTTTTTTTGAAAAACTTATTTTGTGCAAAAAGTTTTTTTGATTAATTTCTGTACGTTTTATATTGACATTGTCTTTTTCAGGGCGAAATACTGAGCCTCTTCTGAAGTTAAACAACCATCCCTTCCATAAAAACCTTAAATACCCCGTGGACATAACTTACAACCCTTGCCTCTAATCTCTTGGGTTTGTTTCAACCCCAAAAGCCTTGTAATATTATATTTAGACTATTTTGAATAGAATGGCTATCTCAAAAATTTCTATTAGACGCATTTCGGGGCAATATGACGTGTGTGTGTGGGGGGGGGGGAGAGGGGAGGGGGTAGCTGCCCTCTGATCACTTTGATTCCTAAAAAGAGCACTAGAGCGTCTGATTACCAATCCGATGACTTCCCTTCGAAGTTTATGTGACAACCCTTGCCCTGAGGGGTGTTGAGGGTTTATTTCAACTAGAAAGTTCAACCGGAACTTTCAACTACGTTGAAAAAATGGCTATCTCAAAATTTTGATTGGATGATTTTGGGGAAATGCTGGGCGTGAGAAGGATGCTATTTGCCCTCCAATAAGTTTCGACTAGCCTATTAAAAAGGGAGCTAGCCATTTCAATTTCCAACTGAATGAGTCTTTTTTGAAGTTTCTACGACAACATTGTCTATAAAAAATCTTATATGCCCCCAGGGCATAACTTACAACCATTGCTTTGAATGCTGTAGGGGGGGGGGGTTGTCATTCTCAAAAACCTATTTTCCAGAACTTCCATCTACGTTTAACAAAATGGCTATTTCAAAATTTTGATTGGATGTGTTTCGGGAAATGGTGGGCGTGGAAGGGGGGTTAGTTGCCCTCCAATCACTTTCGAGTATTAAATGGGCACTAGTCCTTTCAATTTCCAATCGAATGGGCCCTTTTTGAAGTTTCTCGCAATGGGCCCTCGCGCTGAGGGCTGTGGGGGGGGAGTGTCATCCTCAAAAACATATTTTCCGGACTTTTCAATTACGTTGAACAAAATGGCTATCCCAAAGTTTTTATTGGATGTCTTTGGGGAAATGGTGGGCGTGGGAGGAGTGTTAGTTTTCCTCCCATCACTTTTTACTATTAAAAAGGGCACCAGCCCTTCAAAGTTTCGAAATTTTCGAAGTTTCTATCACAACACTCTCTATAAAAACCTTATATGCCCCCAGGGCATAGCTTACAACCCTTGCCCTGAGGGGTTTGGGGAGTTTTTTATCCTCAAAGACATAATATCCGGAATTTTCAACTACGTTGAAAAAATGACTATCTCAAAATTTTTATTGGATGATTTTGGGGAAATGGTGGGCATGAGAGAGAGGTTATTTGCCCTCTAATCAGTATCTGCTATCCTATTAAAGATAGAGCTATCGTTTTCAATATTCAAATGAATGAGCCTTTTTTGAAGTTTCCAAGACAACATTTCCTATAAGAAAAACCTCATATCTTTCCAGGCCAAACTTTGCAACAATTGACTTGAAGGCTGTTAGGGGGACGGGGGTTGTCATCCTAAAAAACCTCATTTCAAGAACTTCCATCTACGTTGAACAAAATGGTTATTTCAAAATTTTGGTTGGATGTGTCTGGGGAAATGGTGGGCGTGAGAGGGGTATTATTTGCCCTCCAATCACTTTCGACTATTAAATAGGGCACTAGCCCTTTCAATTTCCAATTGAATGAACGCTTTTTGAAGTTTCTACAAAAACGCTTTCTATAAAAACCTAATACGCCCCCAGGGTATAACTTACAACCCTTGCCCTGAGGGGTTTGTCATCCTCAAAGACCTAATTTCCAGAACTTTTAACTACACCGAAAAAATGAATATCTAAAAATTTTGATTGCATGTGTTTGGTGAAATGGTGGGCGTGAGAGGGGGGTTAATTACTTAACTCCAATTACTTTCAACAATTAAAAAGGGCACTAAACCTTTAAATTTCCAATCGAGTGAGCCCTTTTTGAAGTTTCTACGAAAACACTTTTATAAGAACCTAATATGCCCCCAGGGCATAACTTACAACCCTTGCCCAGAGGGGTTTGGGGGATTTGTCATCCTCAAAGATATAATTTCCAGAATTTTCAACTATGTTGAACAAAATGCCTATATAAAAATTTTGATTGGACGTGATTGGGTAAAAGGTGGGCGTGAGAGGGGGGTTAGTTGCTCTCCAATCACTTTCAACTATTAAAAAGGGTACCAGCCCTTTCAATTTGCAATCAAATGAGCTTTTTTTTAAAGTTTCTACCACAACAATTTCTATAAAAACCTTATAAGCCCCCAGGGCATAACTTACAACCCCTGCCCTGAGGGCTCTGAGGGGGTTATCATCCTCAAAGACCTAATTTCCAGAACTTTTAACTACGTTGAACAAAATGTATAACTCAAAATTTTGATTGCATGTTTTGGGGAAAAGGTGGGCGTGAGAGGATGGTTAGTTGCCCTCCAATTACTTTCTACTGTTAAAAAGGGTACTAGCCCTTTTAATTTCCAATCGAATGAGCCCTTTTTGAATTTTCTACGACAGCGCTACTATAAAAACCTTATTTG
Source organism: Artemia sp. Qi Xiang Cuo (assembly GCF_049724085.1). NCBI lineage: Eukaryota > Metazoa > Arthropoda > Branchiopoda > Anostraca > Artemiidae > Artemia > Artemia sp. Qi Xiang Cuo. The sequence goes on along the minus strand of NC_142813.1, from coordinate 34,587,370 downwards.
CCCCCAGGGAATAAATTACAACCCTTCCGCTGAGGGCTTGGGGTGGGGGGGGTGTCCTCCTCAAAAACATAATTTCCATCTGGAAATCAACTACGTTGAACAAAATGTTTATCTCAAAATTTTGATTGGATGTGCTTGGGAAAATGGTGGGAGTGGAAGGGGTGTTAGTTGCCTTCCAATCACTTTCAACTATTAAAAAGGGCACTAGCCCTTCCAATTACCAACCGAATGAGCCCTTTTTGAAGTTTCTACGACAACTCCTTCGATACGAAGTGCCCTTGTCTAAACCAAAAAAATTATAATAATACATTGTGCCAACATCGTCGCTTACGTAGGCAGCGCTACGGCGCTGCCTATGATTACTGTTTGAAACCACGTCCTGTTTTATCTCAAGTCAATTATTTCACGAGGGGGACATGTAGGTATCCGAGTCAAGCCTTGTGTGCCAATGGTTATTGCTCCCATTAATGTGTTGTGAAAAAATGGACTGTGAAAAGATGTGTATTTGAGAATGGGACTCGCACATAAATACTGAACTCATGAACAGGAGTACGAAGAACGAAAAAAGACAAATTTAGATCATGATCTTTATATTTTTTCCGTTAGTTGCCTCCACTGCCATTTTCTCATATAATTGACTAACATAATGACTAATGAGTGAACATTAGTCATAATGAAAAATGAGTGATCTTTTCATCTTTACACATTTGTGCATAAAATACTTCAAAACTATTCTGTTATTACGACACAGAGGAGTGTATAGACGAGGTGGCATTATTTTTCATAACAATCATTACCGCGAAGTTTAATTTCCTTTCCTTTTTCTTGTCATTCGTCGTAAAGCCTGGTGAAGACGATTAATTGTTCAGCCCTAACTAAAAGATAGAAATGAGGCATTTACCTGACGAAACGGGATAAAAAAAAGTATTTGGGTCAGCGCTTAGACAGATACAACAGAATGTTTGGTTTACACTGGCAGTTTTTAAATGGCCCATAACAACTCTAAAGAAGCAAGTTAATTCCGAGTCTTACCAACAGAGGCTTGCTTGTGCGCAAGGCTGTCGATTATACGAGAGGCCATTTGACCTCAACGACAATCAATCAAAGTCACCTTCACAGCGCTTAAAATTGCATTCAAACAATGTCTTGGGAAGCTCAATTCAATGAAAAAATAAATTTTTTTCTAAAGAAGTAAAGAGAAAAGTTCAAATTTAAAATACCAAAACTTAATGCTTCGCAGTTATGCAAGATATATCTACAAAACTAGCTCAATTAAACTGACTCGTGATATTTTCCTGTATTTGTTGAATTCTAACAACAAGGTCTTTACTGAAAATGCAAAACTGATACAAAGGCAGATTAGGAGTATAAAATCCCATGAATAGCCAGCAAAAAATAAAAGACTAATCTTCAAGGCTGTCAATAATCTTCCACCACCCATGATATCGACAACTTCTACTGTACAATTATAATTCTCCCAAGAACTAAAGCAAATTCAGTTTTCAGTAAAGCGCTAAAGGAAATCGCACGATTCAGTTCAGTGGTGCTATTTTTGCGCATATGTTTTGCACAATTTACGAAGCATTAATTTTGTACGTTTTAAGTTTTCAACTTAACAAAGGACAGCTTTTTTTTGGTTTTTAAAAATATACAAAAATAAACCTTACAAAAAGATCAAGCTTAAATTAGGCGATGAAAGTAAAGCATTTAATATGATTTTTTTTTTGTTAAAATAGGGCACTAAATATAGGTTTTACTTCCTACCGTCCTCTAAGTACCAAGGACATCAAAATACAATTTTTTGGCCCCCTAGATCCATATAAGGTGTATCCGAAAACCGAGGCTTCCCAAGATTTTCCTTCTGGTTGTTTCAAAATTCTGAAGTTTTTGGGCAGTACCACATTTCCGTCAGTGTTGACACGTTGAAATGTGAAAATAAATAAGCAAAACTATCGAAGCCCGGGGTTCAATCCCCGCACAGCAAGGTTGGGGGACAAGCTTGCTACTTGTTTCTGTAAAAAAAAGATCCAGCAACTGAAACGTCGATTCGACGCCCTATGGGTCAGCAATGGCTCAGGAGGATCTTTATCCTTTATCCTCTTTTTGACGGCGTTATTCGTCCGAACAAATTCAACCGTTAACAACCTGCTGATTCTCAAAGACAACTGTAACTTCAAAGGAAATCTAAACCTTCCTAAGCGGCTTGGTACAATATACTTTTAGCTTGTTTTTCGCTGATTTTCCCCCCACGTCCCTTTGCTTTAAAATTTGGCACCCGTTGCTGTCTAAAACAGCATAACTGCGTCAAGTTCTTTTCATTAAAATATTATAATTCCCATTTTTCCTAATTTTTCATGATATTTATGGTTGTTGTGATTACTGAGCGATTACTATCTATTCCTCCACCTCAAACAACACCTCAGTGGCAACCGTTACAATGATGACGACGACGTGAAAACAGCAGTGAACTGTTGGTTATCAGAGCAGGCGGCAAGTCTTTATGAAGAGTGTTTTAAAATTGGTTGAGAGGTGTGATAAGTGTTTGAACAAATTTGGCAACTATGTCAAAAAATAGAGGACTTTACAATGACATATGCTTGTATATTGCTACTTTATAAATTTATGTCTTTCACACATACCTTTAGTATTCTTGCTTGATTGTATTCTTGCTTGTACCCCTTGGAAGGTTTTACAATAACACATGCAACTCTATTGCTACTCTTTAAACTTAATACAAATAGAATTTATTACGTACATGAGGGAAGGGGGGGGGGGTTGCCGTCTCCTCAATACCTAACTCTTTACGCTAAACCTTTGATTTTGTGTCCCAGTTTTTTTTTTACGACGGTTGAACACAAGGGCCGTTTGATTAGAACAATAAGAAGTTTTTATTAAAATACTAAAAAAATTTGTATTTTACAAAAGTTTTTTTTTTATAATAAATCAAACCCTATTTTTCAGATTTTAAGTTTATCAGCAGTGATGGTAGCATCCCCTATACCAAGCAATGTTAATAGTGGAAGATTAAGAAAGATTGGCCGTTTCGAGAGCAGAACCAGCCACAGTTTGACAAGCCATTTTGAGCGAAGCAGGCCCTGGGAACAAAGACTCGAGGAAAACGAGAAACCGAACAAACCCAGTGCTGAAGGTACAACGCAACAAGATGGTACTGCTTTTCAGAATAGTGTGGAACCATTGATGGTTCGAACTAAAACAAACGCCGAAGAGCCAACTTTTCCGGCAGAGCTTCCTGCAGCAGAACTTCTTTCGCGGGAGCCACAAGAACCTCAACAATTATCCAGTGACAGTGAAATAAGCGAAGATAGTGCAGCACTAAGTGCAGCTCCAATGGCACCTATCCCTCAAGGAGTTCCTGATCCTGATTTAGTTGGTTGGACATTAGCAATCGTCCCCATTTATCAAGTGGGATTATCAAATACTGGAAGAAATCAAGAGATTGCATCACCTGCTGTGAAAGAGATTAATGTGGAGGAAGAAGAAGAAGAAGAAGATGACGCTATAAAGTTTGAAGATGAGAATTAACTTCCTTCTCTGATAGTATATGTTAGAGCTATAAACAGGAAAGCGTAAAGACTTATGAACTGAGCAAAGATATTACCAAAATAGTGATACAATTCTTCAGATTTTCTGAAAACAGGAGAGAACTCATATTCTTATGTTGTGATTTTAATAATTTTATATTCAATTTATTTAATGTACAAATCAATTTTTTTACTGAAGAATTTCGACAAAGCCACATTTGCTGAAGTTCAGTTTAATGGTAACAAATCATATTCTTATCGCTTACGTGTAAAAAACGGAGAAGAATCCAACAATTTTATACTTTTTTTTATAAAACAACGCAATTCTTAAATTTCCTATTACACTTGAAACCAAAGATTATGAATAAATTACATACGAATATATAAGCACTAGGACTGTACAAGCCGCTCAGACTTCAGAAGTCAAATCCTTAAGTTCAACCTTCAGGTTTTAAAATGTTCTTTACTTTTTTGCATCAAAGCACAATTAACTCTACTGATAATCTGACTATCAACTCTAGGATTTCATAAGAAAGTTCCCTGAAAATAAGGATATATTCCAGATATTATTAAAGACATTTTTTTTAACAGATTTTTTTTTTTTTTTTTTTTTTTTTTTTTTTTTTACAGCCACTTGGATCAAGACTATATAGTGGAGTAGAAATACAGTTTGATCTTCGGGAAATTGCAACATTATTTTTTTCTAGACCAAAATCTTCAGAAAAATCAGCTTCATTCCACAAACAAATTCACCCGAATTCTGCTTGCGCAAGTGCCCCAAATTTGCCCTTCAAGGGGGAAAATGAGCGGGGATAATCGATTTTCATGCTTATAAATGTTTTGGAGTTTAAATGGTGGTTTTCTGTGAAATGAAGTATGACAAACAGAAATATGACGTCAGGAATCCAGTTTTCCATATCCCAGTATCAATTTTCACCTTCATAGAATGGGGGGAGGGGTAGGCAAAGTATGCAGATCATTTTTTTACTGATGCCTGAAGCTGAAGGATCATTTTATATCAAATAAAGTAGTGTATAACCAAATATGAGGACAAAAAGCAGTTTATTTTACTGCTTACCTGATTTCCGTCTCTGAGGAAATCAGTAAATCTAATATGAGGGGTTGGTAATTATAAATTCTTGAAAACCACTTCTTTAATCGAGATCAAAACTTCAGATCAATCAGTTATAAAAAGGAAGCTTTAGAACGCAGCTAAATAAATCACAAAAACATTTTGATTTTAAAGCACAACCTAAAAACTAATTCTTCACTCCTACTCGTTTACGTTATCGTCCTCCCCCTGTCTTGCTGCAGCATTAGCACATAACACCCCTTAACATTCCCAGCAGGCAAAGCTGCAGAGTAAACCGTTCCAACTGCAGCTCCATCTGAGAGACTCACACCCGCTGGTGCACTGGCACCGCCCCATCTTCATCAGATTTACTGGTGGTGGAAAGCATCAGTCATAATGGGAGGATACATATTCCGTGACGAATAGAGGCACCAACCCCACTCTTCGGGCTGTAGCGAATTGGACGTGTCTTACCACTTCATTATTCGCAAATAGCACCTTTAAAAGTGGTACTTTGCGGCAGCCAAAGCTGGTGGAAACCACTCTGCCTGAACGAAAGTATTTGAACTTGCAACCCGCATAGTAAATGCCCGCACCAGGACATGCTTCAGGGTCTTCTCATTACTTTTCCCTTTGTTTATGCGGAGCAAAGCCTTCTCTCCAGCTTCGATGATCTCCTGGTGGTTGGATCCTGGTGTCATGGAAATCTTGCAAGCATCCTGAAAAATACCATCTTTAAGTGACAAGGAAACCTCTCCTGGTTTCCCTACGCCATTAAGTCTAGACATTTTATCGCAGCCAGACATTGCGTGACAAACGAGCAGATTTTCTGCTGCTTTGGTTCCAAGTTTATTCTTGATCCTTTTTTTTGTCATACACTGATCGGTTATTTTCATGCGTTTCTGTCTGCATAATTCCAAATCAAAGTGGTCGACAAAGTTACAGAACAACTGACTGCAGTTTGTACAACTAAGACATTGGCATAATCCCGAAAATGTAGAACTTTACATCCTGAGTTTGCCAGTCTCTCTGTAAGTAGATTGATGAAACGTTTATTTTAGGGAATTGTCAAAAATTTCCTCCTTACTTTTGACGATCTTCATGTTATAAAGATCGTTATATTTCAATCATTAGACACAACAACCCTTTGGGTATCTTCAGCTGTGTCAATTTTTCATCGTTGGTGTATCAGTGTCAGAGTCAAAAACTACCAATGCCTGGCTGAAATGTCTTTTGACATAACCTACTCAAGATTCTGTTACCATAGAGTATGTGGATCCGGCAGTCCACGGTATTTTGTGCACTAGCGAGCCACCGTCCAAAACTCTCTGGGAGGTTGGCAGTGTCACTGGACCATCGAGCCCCTAAATTTTCATCAGTGCATTTACTAAAGAGGCTTTGTCAGCTGTCCTCATCACTTCGAACGAACCGAAGAGCGATGGTGGAAAAGTACAGATCTCGAACGACAGAACCCCGTTCAAGTCAGAACCACTGGTGCTAGCCACTGTGGCTAGACGTTGGATATTAGATCTGGTTCAACCATTTCTCACTTGCTATCCATCAACACGGATGAATTTTCAGCCATAGTTACAGCTTTTTCCTTTCTTTTGAAAATATATTTGTCAATTTGTTTCACTTGCATGTCCTTCAGAATCTTTTCTCGCACAGATTTGGCATTGTCTACGTTTACAGATGATGAAGCACGGACACCAGTAAACACATTAAACAGCTGTAAATACTGCCTGAAGGGTTCTAGGGGCTCAATGCATCGAACTATCTTTTCTATGTCCACCAGATCTCTGGCTCTCCTCGAGGATATCGCTTCTGCAGGATTTTCAATAGTCAACTCTGCAAGGCCAGTCAGGTTCTGCATTCGTTCGTTAACGAGAACCAAAGCAGGCATAGCCGAGGTCCAAATTGTCTGCTACAATTCAGACATGGCTCTACCTCTCGTCAGGCCACCATTCGTTTTCATGCTTCACGTTTATTTGATCCCCAAATCGGGAGAAAGTGCCGCTCAGTAGTCATCAGTTCTCTGGATGAACAGGTATTCCTGTAACATTCTGCACTGCTCTGGGTTTCTCTTTCCACAACTGAAAAGTCGACTGCACGAACAGCCAAGCAGACTTCGTGTAAAGACTATGGTCGGAAGTAGCAAAGTAAGGAAGCAGTTTTAACAAATATTGTAGATTTTTAAGGCACAAATTAATCTAAAAAAACCTCTAGGATTGACACAACCCCCAGCACCCTGGGGATAGGGTTGTAATTTATATCATGAGGGCATATATAGTTTTTACGGAATGAGAGGTCGTATAAACTTCAAATGGGGCTCATTTGATTTGAAATTGGAAGTTATACTGCCCTTATTAATATTTAAAGTGATTTGAGAGCAGCCAGCCAGCCCCCCCTCCGCGCTCGTCGTTTCCCTGAACGCTTCCAATCAAAATTTGGAGATAACAATTTTGTTCCTCGTAGTTGAAGGGTCTGGAAATTATGTCTGTGAGGAAGACCCCCTCCCCTCCTACAGCTCTCTTGGCAAGCGTTGTAAATTATGCACTTGGGGCATATAAGGTTCTTATAGAAAGGGTGGTCGTATGTGCTTTGGAGGGGACTATTTGGATTGGTAATCAGAGGTTCTAGTGCCCTTATTAAGACTGAAAGTGATCAGAGCGCAGATAAACACACACACAAGCCCGTCATGTTTTCCCGAGATGCATCCAACAGATATTTGAGACAGACCTTTTATCCAAAATAGTCCAAAGATCGTATAACAAGGCTTTTGAGGTTGATACAAACCACCAGAGCCTAAGGGCGAGAGTCATAAGTTATGCCCCTGGGCATTTGAGGTTCTTATAGAAAGGATGGTTGTATAAACTTTAGAGGTGGCTCATTTGGTTGAAATTGGAAGTTCTAGTTACCTTTTAAGAGTCAAGTATATATGACTGAAATTGTGCGATGACAATTTTGTTTAAATAGTCAAAAGAACATATAACAATGCCTCCAAGGTTAGAACATCTCCCAGAGCCCTGGGGCAAAGGCTTTAAGCTATGCCCTTGGGGCGTATAAGGTTGTTATGGAATGGGTGGTCGTATTAAATTCAGATGGATCTCATTTGGTTTTAAATTAGAAGGTATAGTATCCTTTATATAAATCAAAGTGATTTGAGAGAGCCCACCACCCCCACCCCCCCTCCCCCACGGGGCAAGTGATGCAATTTGTTCATTGTTTACATGTAGTATATGTTATTGAGAAGAGGTATGTATATTCGAGTTCTACTTTCCCAAAATACAAAGGGCACTAAGATGAGTCTTTCGGGGAATGTTGAGAGAGGTTTTGAACTACAGCATAACATGTTATGTGTATATGGATTGTCAAGAGGGTGTCCCTCAGGAATGACTGAGTATACTAATTTGCAATTTTCAGGAAATGATAAGGGAGATGATCAATTGACCAAAAAGCTAATATTTGGACGCTATTACAACTACAACTACAGCTGCTTCTACTGCTTCAAGTACTATTACTACTACTACTACTATCACTAAAACTAATACTTCTGTAGCGAGTACTACAAAGGCTGAGGATATTGAAAACAATATCTGAGGAAATGTTGAGGGGAAATTTGAACTAAATCAAAACATACTATGTGTCTACAAATTGCTGATACGGGCATGTCAGCAAAATTTTTGGAACGGCTTATCATACCAAGAGGAAACTTCAGGGGAATCATGAGTGGGATGTTCAGTTGACCAAAGGGCAAAATGTAACTGTTACTACTGTTATTGATACTGCTGCTACAACTGTTACTACTAATAATTATACACTATTACTGCTACTACTGTTCCTACTACTACCACTACTACTATGATGCTAGTACAATTAAGACTACATGCATGTAGGTCAAAATTTGACAGAATATTGAAAGAGAATTTGAATTGCATCAAAACACACAATGCGCATGTAGATTGTAAAAAGGACGTATCTCAAGAATAGATTTGGGTATTTAGATTAATCTGTCGGAGAATACTTAAAGGGGAAGATCAATTGACCAAAAAGTAATATATGCTTGTTACTACTAATACTAAACTACTCCAACTACTACTTTAATTGCAACAACTTTTAAATTTTAGAGTATTAAGGTGAAAAGGGCATCAAAAGGGTGTCAAAAGCGCACATCAACAATATTTTTGGAACAGCTTAACGTGTCAAGGTAAAACTTCCGGGGAATCATGAAAGCGATGTTCAACTGAACAACAGGAAACATGCACAAGCAACTACTGCTAATCATACTGCTGCAACTACTTCTAATACAATACTAGCAGTGTAACTACTTTTACTACCACCAAAACTACTGTGATAATAGGCTTAGTAGATGAAGGTAGAATTTATTAGAATATCGATGGCAAATTCGAACTAACAAAAAAGACTATGTGCATTTAGATTGTCAAAATAGCGTATCTTAAGAATTGGTTTGTCTATTAAGTTGGAACTCTCAAAGAATACTTAAAGGGGATGATCAATTGACCAAAAGGCAACATGTGCACACTGCTACTAATCCTACTGCTACTGCAACATTTGCTAGTTCTACTACAGCAGTAACATATCATGAGGTCCTGGGCTTACACCCATATTTGGGAGACAATTGGACACCTTCCAGACCGTCACCGTACATTAAGACTATGCACATATATTTACAGGCGAACGGGGGTCCAAATATATAAGAGTAAAAATAGCCTATGACAATAAATCTACTCATGATACTAAGGGGAGTCCAAATATGGTGAACTAAAAATAACTAAGAGGCCTTAACAACCGTTCATAGCAACCAGAATGCAAATATGTAAGAGTTAAAAAATTATTTAAATTTCCGAAGAGAGATAAGGTTTAAAAGAATTTGATATACATTAAAGAAAGGAATATAATGCAACACCGCCATGTGAAACAGTACCTCTAATATCTAATTAGCCGATAAATCTGAGGGGCTGGGGAAACATGATGCAGAGAAATGGTTAAGTTGGGTAAGGTATTTAACATAATGCGTTCTGGACGGCCTGCTTTTCAGATTGAACAATATATAGTTGACATTATAGACAATCAAAATGGAGTTAACCTATTCTTCGATGTAAGTTACTTTTTATAATTAAATAGTTTGTATATAATTAATTTAGATATTACCTTCTTTCTAAGCTATTATCCTCAATTACTTCCTTTCTAAACTATTGACTTCATTTCAAGTTATCTATTGCCAAAAATAGTCTATTGTTCTCCAGCACTGTGTCTCTTGCTAATCTCGAATCAACTTCAATAGACCATGAAAGAGGGTGACTTTTAAACTGTTTCACACTGTAGATTTTTGAGAGATTCCATCCAAATACGTTTCCATCTAATTTAAATATCTTTACGTAAACGGGTTATAAAAAATATATATTATAATTATAGAGAGGATTTTTTTTTAAATGATAAATATATAATAAGCATCCTTTTGATATCAAGAAATAAGAAAAGGTTTATATTTTTTTTATGTTCAAACAGTTCGGTGTAACAAAATGTTAGTAAAGAGCAGCCCACATCCTTCAAATTGACTATTAAATTCAGAACTATCTTATGAACTAAATCATTTATGACAATGGAGTAATTATTGACACAAAAATTATAACAAAAAGCTGTATTTCAATTAAAATTACCTTCATAAGAATTTAAAACCAATAACAGGGGTTTTTCGTCAGAAAATGGAGGAACTATTGATACAAAAATTATAACAAAAAGGTGTATTTCAATAAGAATTACATTCCTAATAATTTAGTATCAATAACAGTAGGCTTTTGGCCAGCAGTGTTTAAGAATGATTAAAGATGGGGTCTGAGAAATTGATCAATACGGAAATAGAAAAAGGTTTATATTTTTTTTTTAACAGTTCGGTGTAATAAAATGTTAGTAAAGAGCAACCTGCGCCGTTCTATTACGATTTGACGATTAAGCACAGAACTATCTTGTGTCCAAATCATTTATTACAGTGGACAAACTATTGACACAAATATTATAACAAAACGGTGTATTTCAATAAAAATAACCTTCGTAATAATTTAATATCAATAAACAGTGTTTTTTTTGTCAGCATTGTTTAAGAATGATTAAGGATGGAATCTGAGAAATTCATTGATACAGAAATAGGAGTAGGTTTATATTATTTTTTTCTGTTCAAACAGTTTGGTGTAACAAAATGTTAGCAAAGAGCAACCAGCGTCCTTCAAATTGAGTATTACATTCATAACTACATTAGGTCTAAATCATTTACGACAATGGAGGAACTATTGACATAAAAATTATAACAGAAAGGTGTATTGCACTAAAAATTACCTCCACAGTAATTTAATACCAATAACAGTGGGTTTTTCGCCAGCAATCCGCGTCCTTCAAATTGACTTCTAGATGAACTACTACGGAGCTATATTTTTCCAAGTTGTTTTGGGTACATTTTTCAAATGGGTCTTTTTTTTCCAAGGTATATTTTTTTTCATGGATATATTTTTCATTGAGTAACTTTATTTAATAATGGTACTTATTATTGCATTGATAGACAGATGTGTGCTTTTAACGTGTTTTAGTTATGCTTTTCAAACGATTGATTTTCCAGGATATATTTTTTTTTTGGATATATTTTTCCATTAATAATTATTTTTCATGATGATATTTTTAGGAAACAGATAAACAGATATCTACTTCTTAGTTGCAATGGGTAAATTATCCAAATTAATCATTTTCCCAAGGTATATATTTTCTCAATGATGTTTTTTTACATGGGTAATTATTTTTCATGAGGATACTTTTTAATATTTCGTAAAACAGAGATCTACTTCCAAGTTGTTTTGGTTATATTTTTCAAATGAATCATTTTTCCAAGGTATATTTTTTTGTTATGGATACATTTTTACACGGATATTTTTTTATGAAGATATTTTTAATATATCAATAAACACAGGTTTTCTTCCAAGTTGTTTGGGGTATATTTTTCAAATGAATCATTTTTCCAAGGTATATCTTTTTTTCACGGATATATTTTTCCATGGGTAATTGTTTTTCATGAGGATTTTTCAATATATGGATAAACAGAGGTCTACTTCCAAGTTGTTTTGGCTATATTTTTCAAATGATTTATTTTTCCTAGGTATATTTTTTTTCATGGATATATTTTTCGATGAGTAATTTTTTTCATGAGGATATTTTTTTTATTATATCGATAAACAGAGGTCTACTTCCAAGTTGTTTTGGATATCTTTTTTAATTGAATCATTTTTTCCAATGTATATTTTTTTTTCATGGATATATTTTTCTATGGGTAATTATTTTTCATGAGGATAGTTTTTAATATATTGATAAACAGAGAAATACTTCCAAGTTGTTTTGGATATATTTTTCAAATGAATCTTTTTTCCAAGATATCTACTGAGGTCTACTTACAAGTTGTTTTGGGTATATTTTTCAAATGAAATCATTATCCAAGGTACATTTTTTTCATGGTACATTTTCCATGGGTAATTATCTTTCTTCAGGATATTTTTAACCAATCGTAAAACAGAGGTCTACTTCCAAGTTGTTTTGGGTATATTTTTCAAATGAATAATTTTTCCAACGTATTTTTTTAATGGATATATATTGTCATGGGTAATTACTTTTATGAGGATATTTTTAATATATCGATAAACAGAGGTCTACTTCAAAGTTGTTTTGGATATATTTTTCAAATGAATATATTTTTCAAGGTACAATTTTTTTTTTCATAAATATATTTTTTCATGAGGATATTTTTATTATATCGATAAACAGAGGTCTATTTCCAAGCTGTTTGAATATATTTTTAAATGAAAAATTTTTCCAACGTAAATTTTTTTTTCATGGATACATTTTTCCATGGGTAATTATTTTTCATCAGGATATTTTTTAATATATCGATAAACAAAGGTCTACTTACAGGTTGTTTTGGGTATATTTTTTAAATGAATCATTATCCAAGGTACACTTCTTGAGGTACGCATTCTTGAGGATATTTTTTAATATATCGATAAATAGGAGTCTACTTACAGGTTGTTTTGGGTATATTTTTCAAATGAATCATTTTCCAAGGTACAATTTTTTTCATGAATATATTTTTCCAGGGGTAATTTTTTTTTATGAGGATATTTTTAATATATCGATAAACAGAGGTCTACTTCCCATTTTTTTGGGATACATTTTTCAAATGAATTATTTTCCAAGGCAAAATAGGGTATTTATTTTTAATGAAGATATTTTTAATATATCAATAAACAGAGGTCTACTTCCTAGTTGTTTTGGTCATATTTTTCAAATGAATAATTTTTCAAAGGTATATTTTTTTATGGATATATTTTTCCATGTTTAATTATTTTTTTATGAGGATATTTTTATTATATCGATAAATAAAGGTCTAATTTAAAGGTCTAATTCCAAGTTGTTAAGAGTATATTTTTTAATTGAATCATTTTTCAAAGGCAAATTGTTTTTCATGGATATATTTTTCCATTGGTAAATATTTTTAATAAAGATATTTTTAATATATCGATAAACAGGTCTTTTTCCAAGTTGTTTGATTATATTTTTAAATGAATAATTTTTCCAAGGTAAATTTTTTTCATGGATACATTTTTCCATTGGTAATCATTTTTCATGAGGATATTTTTTAATATATCGATAAAAAGAGGTCTACTTACAGGTTGTTTTGGGTATATTTTTCAAATGAATCATTTTCCAAGATACATTTTTTTGCATGAATATATTTTTCCAGGGGTAATTATTTTTCATGAGGAAATTTTTTAATATATCGATAAACAGAGGTCTACTTCCAAGTTGTTTTGGGTATATTTTTCAAATGAATATATTTTCAATGAACGGTAACTTCTTTTTTCTCTTCCTTGAGAAAATTCAGAAGAGCCCTTAATCTTTTCTTCACTTCTTTGAGAAAACTCCGAATTAAAGTGGAACTTTTTCTCTTCACGGGTAAAATTCAGCATCAAAGTACTTCGATATACTTCAAGAAGAGAAACGAACTCTTTCTCTTCTTGGGAAAAAATTCAGAAGAGGACTTGAACTTTTCTACACTTCATTGAGAAAGCTCAGAATTAAAGTGGAACTTCTTTCTCTTCTTGGGGCACAATTCAGAATTGAAGTATAACCTTTTCTATCATTTACTGAAAAATTCAGAACACAACTTAACTTGAACTATTTTTCTCTTACTTGGAAGAAAATTCAGAATTGAACTGTAACTTCTTTTTTTCTCTACTTTGTAAACATTCAGAAGAGAACTTGAACTTTTCTTCACTTCTTTGAGAAAACTCCGAATTAAAGTGGAACTTTTTCTCTCCTTGGGAAAAATTCAGAAGAGAACTTGAACTTTTCTTCACTTCTTTGAAAAAACTCAGAATTAAAGTTGAACTTTTCCTCTTGTTGGGAGAAAAAATTCCGAATCAAAGTATAACTTTTTCTATCTTCTACGGAAAAATTCAGAATATTTTCTCTTCTTGAGAAAAAAATCAGAAGATAACTTGATCTTTTCTTCACTTCTTTGCAAAAACTCAGAATTAAAGAGGAACTATTTCTCTTTATGAGAAAAATTCAGAATCGAAGTCTAGCTTTTTCTATCTTCTACGGAAAAATTCAGCACATAACTTGAATTTTTTTTTATCTTCTTTGAGAAAATTCAGAATCGAAGTATAACTTTTGCTATCTTCTAAGGAAAAATTCAGAACAGAACTTGAAATTTTTTCTCGTCTTTGAGAAAAATCAGAACTGAAGTGGAACATTTTTCTCTTCTTTGGGAAAATTTAGAATTGAACTAAGTTTTTTTTCTCTTCTTTAAGAAAATTCAGAAGAGAACTTGAAATTTTCTTCGCTTCTTTGAGAAAACTCAGAAATAAAGTGGAACTGTTTCTCTTCTTGGGGCAAGATTAAGAATTGAAGTATAACTTTTTCTATCTTCTACGAAAAAATTCAGAACAGAATTGAAACTTTTTTCTCTTCTTTGGGAAAATTCAGAGCTGAAGTGGAACTTTCTTATCGGTAACAATTAGGGAAAAGTTTATAACTTGCTATACAGTAAATCGTCTTTTTTATGTCATTAATTAAAAAAACTTTTTCCACAGATACATTTTTTAAAGAAAAGAAAGAACTCAATTAAACCAAAAATGAGCAACATGAAACCCCAAACGAAAAGAAATTACAACAAATTACCAAGTCAAACTCAAAACGAGCAGAAATTAACATGAGTTGGGCTCCAAATCCATGCGCCTTCCCAAGGCCAGAACATAATTTGCACTTTACTGAAAAAATATAAATGTTTTTATTTTGATACCTTTGATAAATCAAATAATATTAGCATTTTGATTACTAAATATCAGTATATTATTAAACTGACAATGCACATTCATTAGTATTTTTTCAGTAAAGTGCAAATTATGTTCTGGCCTTGGGAAGGAACAGGGGTTTAGAGCCCCAATCATGTTAATTTCTGCTCGTTTTGAGTTTGACTCGGTTATTTATTGTGATTTCTGTTCGTTTTGGATTTCATTTTTGCTCATTTTTGGTTTAATGGAGTTCTTTACTTTTCTTCGAAAAACTTATTTTGTGGAAAAATTTTTTTTTGATTAATTTCTGTTCGTTTTTGTAGTGATATAGTCTTTTCAGGGAAAAAGAAAATAATCTTTAAATCTTTTCGTTTCTATTAAGACTATAGTTTGGCCTGCTATGTGTATACTGGAGAAAAATTTTCAGCAATTTTTAACAACATGCACCCTTTTAAAAATCTGGACACAAATAGTAGTGTTTAATTTAGTTTCATACCTCCTCTAGCTGACCTGAAATGGAAAACTTGATGCCATTCGCAAAAAAATCTGTTTACTTTTTTTGATAGCTTGGATACACTTAAGTTATTTTGATTTGGTTAAATTTTAAGAGCAGAAGTAGCCCCACAGTAGAAGGGGGCCTTGTTACACAGGGGGAAGTCAATATATGGGCATAGAATACTGGGGGAAGGGTGACGGAACATTTTCACTGAATATGAACATGACAGTGTTATTGATCTACTAACGGTTTAAGATTACACACCTATTTCTAGGTCAATCGATTTACGTAAGGTTTCTCTTACATCACAATTCCACCTTGAGATTTTGTTTATAATGATCACAGTTTGAGGTTAAAGTAACATTCCGTTTCAAGACATTATGGAGCGAACATCGAATACAGTGGATTTAGAAGTTTTAGCTACACAAATTTATAATGTGAGTTCTGTTTAATAAATTTTCTTCGGTTTTTCCAAATAAAATCATTTTTTTGTTGGAAATGAATTTTAGCCCCCTCTAATATATTCAAATTCAGGGTATACCCCCCCCCCCAAAAAAAATCTTCATACTTTACTTTGTCTCAAAATATACTCTTTTTTCCACTACATAACCCCCCCCCCCCTCCTCCCACTATTTATTACCATTTAATTCGTTCGAAAAAGAATTATTTTACCCAAAAAGTGTCTTTTCCCCTTCATGCGTTAAAATCATCAAGACAGAGGCATATCTCTCTTAGCGATCTAAACAAAACCGTGTGTGAATACGTCTCGAGAGGGGTGGTTTTGTAAACAAATCGTTTCTCGCGTGTCCTGCCTAAATTAACAAGAACATATGTGTGAATAAGGCAGAACCCTCTCAAAGGGTGGCTGGCAAACAAGGAAGATATTAAGCTTATGGCATTGCATAATTCTAAGCTGAACTTTCTCGGCAAAAGTAATACCTAATAGAGATATTTTAGGACATGGAAATTATGTAAAAGGCGGGGGGATGCTAACAGCCCTTTAGAGTGCACATTTTTAGGTACATCTTGAAATGTCTCGCGGGAAAACAAGAGCCATTATTCTTTTTTTCTAGCTTTATTAGTGTCTAATATTTAATTCTATACCTTTCTTTCGATAAAGTCTCTTTTATATTCTCAGGGGGAGCGTGAAAACTAAGGTTTTTAACTTTGATATACAAGGCTAGAAAGCAATGTCTTTAGTTTAGGGGGGGGGGAGGTAAAATTAGACTTGCGTCTCTTACACTCTAATTAACGACATCTATTATTAACAAAGCGGAAGGGTTGCTTTTGCAGACAATTATACCGTGTGAGGGAAGGGTGGTGTTCTATTTTCCAATTGCTTTGATGAAGGCAAATACTTCCTTTATGAAGAGAAATAATGGTTTAAATAAATCTTCCAAGTTTTACCTTCCCAGAAAGGAGAGGGATGGGTCCATTTAATATATATATATATATATATATATATATATATATATATATATATATATATATATATATATATATATATATATATATATATATATATATATATATATATATATATATATATATATATATATATATATATATATATATATATATATATATATATATATATATATATATATATATATATATATATATATATATATATATATATATATATATATATAATATATATATATATATATATATATATATATATATATATATATATATATATATATATATATATATATATATATATATATATATATATATATATATATATATTTGCACATTGCGGGGATGGATGGTAAAGCATAGCTTATATTTAATACGTAAACAACCTAGGTATCTTTCTACCTCTAATTTACATCTCGTTTTCATTAGAGTAGAAAAAATGAATAAACAGAGTGGAAACTGATTTTCTTACATCGATATCGAAGAGGGGGAGGGGGTGGGGTGTGTAATAGGGGACGAGTTTAGTTATTTTCACTATGCCTTTCACTTTACATATGAAAAAGTCTTTAATTTAATTTCTTTTTTAAGGACAATTTTGAAGAATGCGTCCCTCTCGCCGAGAAGAAGACACGGATTGAGGATGCAAATCAATTACGACCTAGTGTAATTCATTACATTGCCTCTTCTACGCCCTCCAGACAAGGTGAGCATGCCCTTACCCACAATGCAAGGCCCTATGTCACCTCCATGCAAGAAAGTGAACTTGCCCAGGCTTGAAGACCTGCGCTCCAGGACAGTGAAGTTGATGGCCCACAAGCTGCTACTGCAGATCTTAGTGTAAGTTTAAATTTATTGATATTTCTCGAAAATAGGCTAGCAGTCACTAACGGCTAATTCTCGCAAAGGAAATAAAGCCTTTTGACACTAATAATACTTCAGGCTGATTTAATCTCCTCGATAAACAGGTGTAATTATTGAATCCTTTGAAGTACATCCGGCTTTGCTAAATCCTTGTGAATTAGGATAGCAGAGGTTTCGCTGAAAAAGATACTTTTTATTCCCGTCATATTTTCTACAGTAAATCCTATGAATTGTGAGATGGGAAATGGGAAATGTTTCTCAGAAAAAAAATGCTTTTTTATTCCAGTCAAATTTTCTACAGTAAATCCTATGAATTGTGAGATGGAAAATGGTGGTGCTTATGATAAATATTTTCATATGATATTTGTTTTCCATTTTGAGTACATTAAGATGAAACTAGAATGTCATTTTCATTATAGATAGCGCAAGCGCTACTTTTATTATTTTTCTTTCGACTAGATAATTTTCTAAGAAAACTATGAGTATTAAAAATTTAAGACTATTATATAGCTAAATAGTGCTGCTATTAAGTATGTTACATGTTATGATTTTCACTATTTTATTGTGTGTGTGTGTGTGTGACCGGCGCATGCGCTGCTTTTTTTAATTTTTCTGTATACTAGATAATTCGCTGAGATAGTATAATGAATATTGCAAATTTATGGCTATTATAATGCTTAATATTGCTTCTATTAAGTATGTTGCATGGTTAAGATTAAACTATGGTGTGATTTTCATTATTTTAGTATGGACATCACATTAGTAAAAGCGCTGCTAAGAAAACTAAGATAGTATAATGAATTTTGCAAATTTATGTGTATTAAACTTCAAATTTTTAACTGAAAAAGTAGTTTCACTATTGTTATCGGTATAGAAATAAGTACCTGATGTCAGTTTTTGAAATACACGCGATTACAAAGCTTAAAAACTAGCCAAATGGTACTATGCGCACACAGATAGTGGCATTGCTATTGCTTCTGCTACGACTACTACTACTTCTAAGTGTGCATTTTTTTAAGAACATGTTTTAAACGATTAGAAAATATAGTCGCTATTAATCCAATTTTTGTTTTTCTTAAAAATATGTTGGTTTATACACGTTGAAATTAAGTGGCTGTTTCTTTATATGTTAGAACGGATGTCTTATGATACGCACTACCTTTCTCCCCTATCTGAAGAAACAAGTCATGAACTATGTGATCGCATTGAAGCACCAATGGAGTTTCGTGATATTCAGGTACGGGAGTGTTATGAAGGTAGTGAGAATTTAGAATATACACATGCTAACATTATTATCAATGACACGGAATGGGCAGATAATTTATTGGGACATAATTTCCGTGTTAATAATATAGTTGAACAAGGCAATGCTGTTACTTCAGAGGGTGATTTACCTTGGTTAAGCCCGAATACTACGCAAATTTTAGATATTTTACTTGTGAGTTAAATGAGAATCCTCCCCCCTCAGATTTAATGAATATTGTCCAGTTTCAATCAAATTTAATTGAACATGAAAATGAAATCGCTTGGATGGATTTGCATAGCCCTAACAGACTAGAGGCTATGCTAAGCGAACTGGGGGATTTTCGTACACACACCAGCCCTATTGCGGAATAAAGTGGGGGAAGGGGTTTAGGTAGTGACATACAAGAGGGGGAGAGGGTTTAGCAAGTGATGATAGACAAGGGGGAGGGGGTAATGATACACAATTCTTATCGCTACCGGAATTTCAACAAACCAATTCGATTCTGAATACAATAGACGTTTTTACTGCAACCTTTGGCGATCCGTTTAATGCAGTGATGGCGGAAAATTTTATAATCGATCCCATATATATTATTCATGAATATGCAGAGACAATTCGTGCTGTCTTAGAAAACCGATTTCAAGTGTGGGGGGTCGGGACTCCATTAAGGCCTCAACTGTTTTAAAAATATTTTATCTAAATGAGAGTCATGGAGAGGTGTATGACCATTATGTGCACACCGAAATGTTGGTGGTGTATCCTCATTTGAAAAATTACGAGACTATCTATGCAATGGGTTGACAATACTGTCACTCATTTGGAAAGTTATAATGAGAACGGTAGTGGTTCGTATTTTTATTTGTTGAAAATTTAAGTGTAAATATATGTAAATTTAAAAAAGATTTTATTTTAAGAGGGGTTGGGACAGAGTCTATAGTTTTAAAATATAATCCCAATTTAGAAGGATGCAAGGGCGCTCAACGAATCTGTTTCGAAACAGGACAAAAATATTTCATGTACGCTTTCCTCATATCGGCTTTCCGACCTCTGAAAGATGAAGCTTCAAAGAAAAATTTGGACTACTGGGCCGTGCATGGGAAGGAGGGGTCTGATTTTCCCCCAGTAGATTTATCTTGTTTAGCGGAAAAATTTCCTGTAGCACTCAGGGCAATAGATATTTTTGAACGGGCCAACACCCATTTAAATACCGGCATTACTGTGCTACAGTACGAAACAGAATTTGGGGGTGTGCGTTCTCATACAAAGGGTGTAATATCCCTGTAAGAGCGCTATCTACTGAATCGATGAAACATTGGGTTTGGTTGTTGTACACACCACCTAGTGACCCCTATTCAATTGGATATTTCAATCCCATTACGGATATTAGTAGAGTTCTGCGGGGGAGGGAAAAAAAAAATGAGGTACGATACTATTGCACAATGTGCCTGTCTAGATTTTGGACCGAATTAAAGTTACAAAATCACATGAAACATTGTAAAAGACAAGGCTAACAAACGGTTGAAACAGTTTCGGGTGACCGAGCAGTGTTACATTTAAAAATTTTCAGAATACGCTAATGCAAAGCGATAAAACAAGTTTAGCATGTGAAGCCAAGCTCATGGATATGAATCACCCCCAATTTCCGAATCGTATCAAAGAACATCAAGCCATAGCAGTTTCCTAAGCCCACGCAAAACGAAACAGCTTTAACACTATGCAATTGCTAGAAATAGTCGAGACGTTGGACGAGAATGATTTCATGATCAAAGCATTGACTAAATTAATTGTCACTGCAAATGGTGCAAATTCCCGTTTGAGGAATACACATTATCCGATGATACTATCATTAGAGGATCGCCTGGCAACCAAAAATAAGAAAATTTGTAGGGTTTGTATGGGGTAATTTGAAGAGGGGCCTAAAAGGGACGGAACTTGGGGGTAAAAGACTAGGGGAGGGAAGGGGAAAGTCAGAGACCACGTTCACCTGTGGCAGGAAATATCTTCAGGGGGTAGTACTTTTCGTGGTGTGGCACACCAATCATGCAATGCGAATGTAAGCAAGCAGTTTTTTTATACCGGTTTTCATTCACAATTCAAATTACGATTTGAAATTTATTTTACAGGCTTTGGCAAGTATGCACAGAGAGGGAGGGGGCAGATAGCCCATGGGTAAATAACTCATTTACCTATAATATCATACCCAAATCTGCTGAGAAGCTGTTGTTTTTAGAATTCAAATGGCAGGCAGTCGATAATGGGCATACGTGCTGGAATAAAATCCGTTTCCCCGAGGCTCTCAGTCAACTAATTCAGGTGCAGAAAGGTGACAATTTTGATAGTTTCCCTCTGCTTTAACAGCGCTTTCCAGACAGTGAAATGTATGACTTACTGACTTGTAAAGGCATTTATGCAGATGACTATTACTGTTCTGGCGCACGATTAAGTGAGGAGAAACTCCCTCCCTTTCTAGCATTCTATAATTTACTTACCAATAGTGAATGCACTCACGAGGACTACGAATTTGCTAAGAGGGTATGGGCCAAGGGTGGTTGTAAAAATGGTTGGGATTATTGTAGAATGTACTTGGCCAGTGATGTACTGACCCTATTAGACATTGTCTGCCAAAACTCAGACCAAATTTATTCAGACTTCGGACTAGATGTTGGCTATTATTTTTCAACACCACACCTCGTCATGAACTTAATTCTAAAAAATCAGTAGGGAGGAAATAGGTTTGATCATCGATGTGGATCAAAACCTATTTGTAAAAACATCTATGAGGGTGGGATAAGTTTTCACGGAGATCACGTCTTAACAACGGATCCAACTAGGCAGAACTTTGCTGATGGAGTAAAGTTCAGTGCTGTTTTTATTTATATGAACTCATTGTTACCCTCGGCGATGTCTCACTATAGTTTACCGTGTGGTAATTACAAATGGCTTGAAAACCCTTGTGACATCCCTGGCATTCAGACTGTCGAGGAAAATGGTCCAGAAGGATGGGTTTTTGAAATTGACGGACACATACCGTTGGAACTACAAGACTCTGTAACAGATTTGGTTTTTCCGTGCGTGAATAGACCTGTGACCAAGGAGTCTTTGAGCCCATACAATCGGTCTTTGGTCGATGATATGGGCATGCATTGGACCACCTTCAAGCAGAAACTAATTGTAGATTTAGACCCAAATGCGCAGATTTAGAAATTATTTGCAGATTTACGTCCTATTGCCGTGGATTGTGAGCAATGGTTTCAAGTTCACAAAATACACAGAACCCTGCAATTTGATTAGAAACCCTACTTGAAAACGTTTATTGACACCTTTGTCAGTAAACACTTACAGGCAAAAGGGAAAGTCAAAAACAAATGTACAGACTTATTTTAAATTCAGCTTTTGGAAAAATGTGTGAAAGCGTACGAAACAGTTCAAGTTGTGACGTCGTAACTTGCCCCAAAGAATGTGCAAGAATTATCGCCGACCCCAACTTTAAAACATTCAGGAGCATAGACCCGAATATGGATCTGCTACACAGAAAAAAGAGAAATGTTGTTCTGAATAAGAACATCGCTAGGGGGAGTTCAGTACTTAAAATTTCCAATAAACTCATGATGTTGTTCTTTTATAATGTATGCTAGGTACAATGGACAATGGAGGGGGAGGTTCAAGTTTACTGTGGGGACAAAGATTCTCTGTTGCTAAAAGTTAAAACAGAGGATTTATTGAATGATTTGGAAAATGGGATGCACATTGGCCCGCGGATGGATTTCCCGAATTGGAATGAGAGCATCTACCCCGAGTTGGTGAAACGCCAGGCCCCCAATCAACTATTAATGTTAAAATCAGAGACGGGGAGTCCAATGGGGTGTTCCCCGGTCCCAAAGTTTACTGTGTGGAAACACACGGCAAGGATGTAAAACAGGCGTACAAAGGGGTGCCTACACACTTTGTAAAAAATAATTTCGACATGAGTGTCAACAGAAACTGTGTAGACAGTTGTCTAGTGCCAAGAGCAAAAGTGCTGGCAATTCGATCTCTACAGTATAGGCACTATACTGTTAGAGTGGAAAAAATGCCATGCCTTGCATATCCAACAAGTCTATGTGCTCGAGGATGGTGAAAGAGTACTCCCCCACGGCCACTATCGAATTTCAGATCGAGTTGAATATGTGAACTATCGAAACCAACTCGGTCTGGATAAATTAACTTAAATTCAGAAAAAAAAGTTTTTGGTGGGTAGGGGGACAACAATTTCTCAATAAAAATCTTCATTGTCATCATCATCGTCATCATTTAACTGCAGCAGCTGCTTTTGTATACAGTTTGTTTTTCCGCTTTCCGCCCCCCACGTGGCCCCGGGGATGGGGGGTCCCGCCTGCGGCCGCCGGCCCCGGGGGGGTGAGGGGTCCCGGCCCAGCCTTCGGTCCTGTGGGGACGGGGGGTCCCGGCCCGGCCTTCGGCCCGGAGTGGGGCCCTTGGGGGGGATTCTCATCTTTTAAATGTTGTAAATTGTGTTTTCTCATATTTTTCTATTCTAAGTGTTCAACTGTGCTGGTGCTGTTATTGCTGTATTTTAAGTTTTTTGTCAATAAATGAAAAATATTAAATTGTTGTTGTTGTTCTGTTATTGTTGCTATTGTTGCACAAAAAGTGTTGTTCATAAAAGATTGTGTTTTCTCATATTTTTCTATTCTTAGTGTTCAACAGTGCTGCTGCTGTTATTGCTGTATTTTAAGTTTTTTTGTCAATAAATGAAAAATATTAAATTGTTGTTGTTGTTCTGTTATTGTTGCCATTGTTGTACAAAAAGTGTTGTTCATGAAAGAAAAAAAATACGTTTTTCTTGTTGTTGCTATTGAATAACGTATTAGGTAGATCTAAGGGAAAATTATTATCATTATTTATTCATTAGACAAGTATGGTTTACAGTTAGTTGTAGTCCAACTGTTGTCAACAGCAGCAGTCTGTGTCAATTTAAAACACCATTCAGATCGTTTCTCTTTGGTCCATCAATATGGAGGAAAGGGACAATTTTAGCTAAAATAATAAAAAATTGTAATAAAATGTTTTCGGAAAAACCAAAGAAAATTTACTATTGCTTTAGTATTTGGCAGGAGTCCTATGATCAAATAAAAGCTATTGCCTCTGCCACGTCCATGCCAATATAATCCATACGGGGCCTTGACGTTTTCAATAATATTGAGTCAAACTCATGGCTGATTCTTGATGATTTAGCTGAATCGATTGAAGAGTTCTCACAGGAAATGCTACAACTGTTTACTGTCTGCTCTCATCAAGAACATATTTTCATAGCCCTAGTTCTACACAATCTGTTTCAACAGAGCAAGTGTATGAGAACCCTTGCTTTGAATTGCACCATCTATATTATCTACGAAGTTGTTCGTGATTCAAGTTCTCTAATAACTCTCAATAAGCAAATATATCCCAGTGCTCCCAAATTTCTACTTTCAGCGTACAGTCAGACGACAAATAAGCCCTACGGGTGCATTTTACTATATCTTAATCAGAATACATCCGAGGATATACGTGTAGTCACAGATATTTTCGACAAAGAAATTACTGTATATCTTCCGATGAACAGTAGAAAGGGCTATTAGTTGCCATCATGACATTGAAGAAACTACACGAAAATATACACTTATTTTCCGTTCTAGGCACTTCAAAACCCCCAGTCAGGAAGGCCATACTAAAAAATGGTGTTGACAAAGAATTTATTAATCAAATATCTAAACTTTCTTTAAATTCAAATGAGGGCAATGTACACTTGCCAAATGGTGATAGAGAACAGAATAAGCAACATCGTTCCACTCTACATGCCTTGGCTTGTAAAAACAAAGGAAAAATTTTTAAAAGAAAATGTATACTTCAAGTGGGTGGTAGCTTTTTTACGCTTTTACTACCAATAATCACAGGACTTGTAAACAGTTTTCTTTAGATGGCTAAACCCTACAAATTGACGCCAAGAGAACTTGTCCTCTCACCAGTTGAACACTGTGAAGACAATCTAAGCAATTTCATTAATGATGAAAATATTGCCGATGATAAAAAGCTAGTTTTACTTCAAGATGGGTTGCGCCGTGTGGACAAACATAGACCTTATCGCGAGAGACCCACCGTCACCGTCACAGATCCCCACCACCCCAAAAAGGAAAAATCTCCTCAACATTCTGCAACAGTAGCAACAACACAATCAAAGGAGAAGGAATTGAATTCTATAGTGACATCAATTGGAAACTTACTGCCACACACCTATCGGG
This sequence comes from Artemia sp. Qi Xiang Cuo, assembly GCF_049724085.1. Taxonomy (NCBI): domain Eukaryota; kingdom Metazoa; phylum Arthropoda; class Branchiopoda; order Anostraca; family Artemiidae; genus Artemia; species Artemia sp. Qi Xiang Cuo. Next base: position 34,562,104 of record NC_142813.1, on the reverse strand, counting down.
AACAGAGTAAAAGAGTATTAACATATCTCATGTTGTAACGTGGTGGGGGTGATAATTATCCAGTTCAAGTCGATAGCACCGGGAAACGAATTATAATTCAGGGAAAAAGTTATAATCTACATGATTTAATTTGTGATGTGGTTACAAATAGACCCCGGCGCCGCGCCGATGAGGGAAGACCAGCGGCGGCGGGGTCAAACAACAGCACGCCAGGCCAAGCCGCCGACAAGATGTCGTGCTGGCGCGCCGCTAACACGAACAATGTTGACCGCAAACAGCAATGTTTTCATCAGTCTTTCTCAAATCACAATTAGTAGGTTTTTTTTTCATCGAGCATTACTGCATACAAAACTTCAAATACCGTATCACAAAATTCGTCAGTTATCTGTGCAAAAACTTTGAATATAAGTTGGAACTAAGAAGCTTAATTTTTTCATAATGCCCTTTGCCAATGTCTGTTTTGTCACCTTTAAAACAGTTGAAATGGACGACTTTGATATTGATTGCTTTTTTTTGCTCTTTTAGATTCCTAAAAACCCTTCTTGTATTGAAAAGTGGTTTTTAATAACAATAAAAAAAATGCATTTTAAAGCTATTTTTTTTAGCTTCTTTATAGAATATATGTCATGTAGGCTAAGGCCGAAGTACTGTTTTTTTATTGCTTTTGGCTGCTCTTTTGGATAGCATTCATTTTTTCCTTCGGGGATTCGTTCCAAATTATAAACTCATAAATACCTAATATCAGTCAAATTAAAAACAAAAAAAATTTTTTAAACACGAAAAACGGGTTTTAATTTTCTAACAAGCAGTGAACTACAAAACAATTAATTATGCACAAAAGCTCCGAATATTTCGGCCCCACCTCCGGTAGTATTTATCAAAGTAAAAAACATTAAATAAATAAAGAAAAAAAAAAAAACAACTTAAATTACATTACAATAAAAAAAAATAAAAAAAAAAAGAGAACAAAAAGCAAAACCGAAACAAAAAAATAAATAAATAATAACAAAACTCACATATTAATTAAACACTTCCATGCACTGAATGTCTTTCAACTGGCCTCCTCTCAGTATATAAATGGAAATATATTAAATAAACACTTCCATGTACTGAATGTCTATATTGATTCTACTCGCCTCCTCCCAGTAATATTCTTCATTTTTGATAGATTTCAATTTATATACTGGGAGGAGGCGAGTAGAATCAATATAGACATTCAGTACATGGAAGTGTTTATTTAATATATTTCCATTTATATACTGAGAGGAGGCCAGTTGAAAGACATTCAGTGCATGGAAGTGTTTAATTAATATGTGAGTTTTGTTCTTATTTATTTATATTTTTCTTTCGGTTTTGGTTTTTGTTCTCTTTATGTGTTTAGTATGTTTTATTGTAATGTAATTTAAGTTGTTTTTTTTTTGCTTTATTTATTTATTTTTTTTCCGTTGAGAAAAGCTCCCGGATAGTGAGGCCGAAATATTCGGAGCTTTTGTGCATAATTAATTGTTTTGTAGTTCACTGCTTGTTAGAAAATTAAAACCCGTTTTTCGTGTTTAAAAATTTTTTTTTGTTTTTAATGGAAAAGCAGTGTGGTCTAAGAAATTATATCAGTCAAATTATAAACTGCATTTAAAAGGATTAAATTTATCAAATTGAAAAATATATGATGAACACCACATGAGAACACTTCAATTACAATGAAACAAAAAACACTCAATGGTTTATACGGTATGAAGAAAAATGAAGTGCCAGATATTTTCTTAGCTAAAAAATGAAAAGCTCATCCGTTTTAAATGTAATTAAATGAAATAATATGCAGACTGAAGTAGCTCCAGGAAGATGTTGAGATTTTCTTCCTAGTGCATCGCTTTTAATCCAAGCAAAATGTTAGGAGACTTAGTACCAGTTATTGAGTTTAAGCTTTGATTTCCAAATGCTCACAAAAATTATCAAATTTAAGAAAGTCGAAACAATAAGTCACTTGTGGTCAAAATACTCAAAGAATCCTCTTTAATCCCCACCCAGGCTCAAATTTTCTGCTATGGTAATTTCCATGGAAATTTCCAAAGAGTTTCTTTTTAAAATAGCTTTCAAGCGTAGTTAGGGGTATTTAGCCTTTTTTGCTTTTCTTCAAAGCTTTGAAAAAAGTGTTATAATATTCCAATTTCCAAATGTTACATTTGTATATATTTGTGCATATATTTGGTAATCATTTGTGGGGTGATCGAATTTTTTTAAACCACTATAGATACGTAAAAACGTGGCAACATCTAGTACCCTGAGGTCATTAGACTGTCAAAGACTCCTCCTTGAACTTCCCAAATTGAAAGCTTTTATTATGACCTGGCCTTTTAATGTAACTTGGGCACTGGACCAAGGGCGTCATTGTCACTCGAGCGCAACATTAGGTGGGGATGTCGATACCGCTTTCGTCACACCAATTTGTTTTAGTGTGAATCTGCCTGGTACTTATGAATGAATGTTTTGAAAGTAAACCCGTTTCATCAATAAGAAAAAAAACGGGCCGACGCATATGTCCCTTTCCCTTTGGATGATAAAACCATGAAAGTGTTGCATCAAGTATAGCTCACGAAAATCTTGTTAATTTTTGTGAACTTTTCAACTTTTTGGCATCCCTGCTTTCAATAAAAGAAATCAAGGTACGATCCCTTAAATGTAATAGCTCCCTATGCCCCTCTCTCTGGATACCATCTTGATAGGATACCGTCTCTGCTTTAAATAAAAAAAATAACTTATTGGCACCCCTGCTTTAAAAAAAAACGAGGTATTATCATTTAAATATGATAGCTCACTACCCCCCCCCCCTGGATATCACCTTGATAGGATGCCATCTCTGCTTTAAATTAAAAAAAATAAAATTTTTGGGACCCCTGCTTTCAATAAAAAAATTTCGCGATATTATCATTTAAATTTAATACCTCCCTACCCCCCCCCCCCTCTGGATACCCCCTTGATAGGATACCGTCTCAGCTTTCATTAGAAGAATAATTTACTTAATAATTAACTAGGTCGCTATATGGTTCAAACAAACACGCAAAATAACGTTAAACAGCTTAGTGTTCCTTGAAAAAAATTGAGGGTATGAGTAAAGGGGTACAAAGACACCAACAAAAATGTCGAAATTATTCAGATATAACTCAAATTATTGGAAAACTGAGTCATAGATTCGCCGTGGCATTCTAAAGATCCAAAGAATCTAATTAAAAGGGAGCACACACAAAAGCCAAATTAGACCAGTAGCCTATGAAAAATCACAAAATACCCAAGACAATGAACAAGTCCCAATGGGGGGGGCCCTGGGTCTATAAAAATATTTCAATGATTTCCCAGGGGATTTGATATCATTTTTTTCTGTCTCCACTTTAAATGAAAAAAATAATTATCTTTTTGGCATCCCTGATTTCAATTTGAAAAAAATGAGGTAATATCATTTAAATATGATAGCCTCCTATCCCCCCCCCTATAGGCAATAATTTACAATTTATTTATGAATCATATTTTTGGGGTAACTTCCGGTTCAATCTTTAATTCCCCAACCTTGAACATAGCTTAGTCTATAGCTAAATTTTGTCTCAATAGAAGTTTTTTTTTGGGGGGGGGGGGGGTAAAAATGTTTAGGAAAGAAGATTGTATTTTCTATCAGGCTTTCAACAATTGAGTATTAAAAATTAAGAGAATCTTATCTAAAAAAGCAAAAAAAAATCTGCAAACTTACAATTCAACTGTAGAAACAATCAGTCGGCTGTCAATTTCAAAATCCAACTGAAGGCTGAAGCTGTATAGTAGGTAATGTGTTCTATAATTCTATTCAACTTGAAAATAAAATTCTTGACTACGAATGATGTAAGAAATATCAATTGGGAAACTGCATTCGAAATGATTTAAACTCATTTCATATAGACGATATTTTGTTTTGTCAACATATGAAGAACTGTGCATATTGCAATATTTGCAATTGCATATTGCATCTGTCCGGTTTTTATGCAAAGTAACAAAAGAGACAAAAATTAATGAACAAGAGAGTAGTGAAGAATTATGGTATGCAAAGTAATACTTGGCAGGGAAAGTCACTGGTGATAAATCGCTAGGGGTGGCACAGTGATTGCGTGATTTTTGGGGATTCGGGGAACCGAATTTTTTTTCGGGGTGACGCATAGATTTTCGGGGAAATTCCCGAAAATTCAGGGATAGTGTAAGCCCTGCTGGAGTTCTAATCAGGAAAATCAAAATACTAAACCACACGAGAAGGAAAAGCTCCGACTTTGCGGTTGACGCAATAAAGAATTGCCGCAAAATTAATTTAAAGTCGACCGAACGCCGCCGCCTCTACCGGCGGCGTTACGACCGTTCGGCGGCGTTCGACCGGGCGTCTCTTCGGCAACGTTCGGTCGATCCACCGGCGTGGCTCCGGGGTCTACAAATAGTAAAGGACTTTTATCATTTGATAAAAATCTATACACCTTTCTAAATACATCAAACTTCCCCAAAAGTCTTATTGGCAATAAGCAAATTCTAAAGAAATTAAGAGAATATAGTAGAGGTGCCAGCCCTCTAACAACGCCAATAGCACCATTTAAAAAAGAAGAAGAAGAAGATTTTAAATCAATCTTGGAAAATACTAGCACTCCTAGTAGCAGCCGAAGCAATGATTTGATAACACCAACGATGATGACAGCTAGACAAAAGCGAAGACGTATTGATATCAACTCATCGTCACAAGCACCACCGTCCGGTGTGCAAAAGGGTAGTGGACATTACACTACGTGCTTACATTCAAAATGGATGAAGTTTTAAAACATGTCTATGAAAATATTGGTGAAGTGGGAAGTTTAACTTCCCCCACAACGCTTTCTAAAGTTGTCTCTGACGTAGGTGGCAATACATTAAAAAATGCAAAAGAGTATCTAAATAATGAATCGAGTTACACTCTGCATCGGAATCGCAGGCTTCGTGGCAAACAATATCGACAAACTAAAGCCTTTTTCCCTCTGCATATAATGCAAACTGATCTTTTCACTCTAGATGAGATTCAACAGCGTCACAATACACCCTACAAATATATTCTAGAGGCAATCAGTGTCTTTAGTCGCTATGCATATGTCATTCCATTGCGATCAAAGAGAGGTGGTGAAGTTGCTCAGGCGTTAGAGAGTATTCTTTAACAGGATTGCTATAGAAAAATTCAAAGTGACCGCGGTAACGAATTTGTTAATCCTCATGTGCAAAAAGGTTCTATTGAAACATAATACAAAGCTCTATCATAGTCACAGTTCGATAAAGGCTGCATTGGCTGAACGATTGATAAGAATGATTCGTCTATTAATTTCTAGATATTGCACGCTGAAAAATACTGCTGCTTTTATTCACGATTTAGATAAAATCTTGCAAATATATAACCAACGACCACATCGATCCCTATCCAATGTTAGCCCTCAGGAAGTTCATTGCAATGAAAATGCGTTTGATGCTTTTCTAAAGCAATATTCCAGTGAATAAACAACAACAAAAAATGTGAAGAAAAAATTCAATGTTGGTGATATTATTCGAATTAATAGAATTACCAATATTTTTGAAAAGGGGAATTATTTATGGAGCACTGAACTTTTAAATGTCCAAAATCCTAGACACTGAGCCCACGACATATCGTCTGCGAGACACCAAAGATGATGAGATCCTCGGTGGTTTTTATGAATATGAACTAAAAAAAGTTAGAAACAGTACTGAAATTTATCAAATTGAAAAGATATTAAAGAGCCGTGCTCGAAGGGACAATAGACAGGTGCTTGTTCGCTGGCTAGGATACAACTTTGATTTTGGCTCTTGGGTTGCAGTTGAAGACATTAACAATGCCCAATCATTTCTATGTGACATTCATTTCTAATGTCTCCGACCCTCTCTACAATGATTTGAATAAAACAAGTGATTTTTTGGACGAAACTCTCTGCCACCAGCAAATTCGACGGCACGCATGAAATGGCTCTTGTCGACAGAATTCTCAAAATCAGCTGTAATATCCTGTGAAAATATCGCAAATATGATATAAAAATTAGACCCTATGATTGGCCGCCGCCACCACATAGCGAACAACATAAAATTCAAATGATCAATTGGATGGATTATCCATATATTGAATTACCCTAAGAAGAACTCACTTGTATGAATGATTTATGTCGTTTTACCAACAAAAGAATATTTGTACGCACGAAACGAGCATTTCATTTCAACTGCTCACAGATAGGGGTCAAGATATGCATCATGTCAACCGGTGCTAGTGGAAATGCCATTCTCAATAATAATCTAAAGGATGTTCCTGGCTTTGAGCTTAATATAATCAACGGTAAAAGTTCTGGAAACACTAATTTTATTTTCGCTGACTACCCGCCTGCCTTCTCCACGGACACTTGTATATTTCTCTATGCTTCATTTGTTGAAACATCGAGTTGGCAATAGCAATGTCCCCCTCCTACGAGTTCCTGAACGAAAAACCAATCAATAACATATTCATCATTATAATATAAAGCATCTTCAGTATATCCCTGTAAACACCTCCTATTTGGAACTTGGAACTCTGCCAGTTAACACTAAGAACTGAATTAGGTGATCCCCTAGCAATATCAAAAGGGTTGGCTGTGATTGTATTCAATTTCCGATCCATCGTTGTGGGGGTTTAAAAAAAACAAGATGTCTAATAGAAAAGTGGTTTTCATTTGTCCTGATATCGACTGCTATGTTAATACTCTTGGCCCAATACAACTGGGCAATGGAATGGATTACTACAAAGGTCGCTCATCAATGTCTGGCTATGGTCTTGGTAGTTGATTTGCTAAGCTGTTTCGCTCTGCACTACCTCTGGTTAGAAAATATATTTTACCGGCTGTGACAGATTTTGTATCCTCTAAACTATACGATTGGAGCTCTGGCAAGGATTTAAAAAAAAGTACTTCTGAAAATCCTAGGTCCAGTGCGCGAACCCTTGGCGAACAATTGAAATCTCAACAAAATGGAAAAGGTTTAAAAAGGTCAAGAAACAGTGCACCACTCATCAGTCTCTACTCTGGTCAGAAACGAAATACATCACCCCTGTCAAAGAAAAGAAGTACAATAGCGGAAGTACCATACAGAATCAGTTATCATATTGCAAATATGGTAAAAACCATACGGTTGCTTAAAATTTGATTTCTGATTGCCGTAAAGAGACTTTAAAATGTGTTTATGGTGAAGAACATGTAGGAAAGATCGAGAAAATCCCCTGGTTACAGGTTCTTGAAGATGTTAGGATATGTCACTTTAAATTGAATCTATGTTAGTAAACATAAAAAAAGAAATCCCCTTCTTTTCGATTGCATTAAAGATGTTGATTGCACTGAAGAGGTTTTCAAATGTGTGTATGGTAAAGAACATGTAAAAAAAATCGAGAAAATCCCCTGAAATACAAGACAGGTTCTTGGAGAATTAAGGATATGTCACATGACATTGAATCTATGTTAGTAAAAATAAAAAAAGAAAGCCCCTTCTTTTCGAGTTAAATGGATTCAGCACTAATGAATTGAGTTTATCAATTTTGCTTGTAATTGCAAGACATTTGAATAGCAATATGCTAGAGGAAAACCCGCATCTATACTATCCTCTCACTGAAAGATGTCTTGGTGAGGACATATTTAATTCAATTGTAAGTTCTTCACCATTATGAGGTCGGTTGGAAAAACTATTGTGGTGTTACTGCTGCTAGCGGTAAATCAATACCTAACTGTTACAAAGGTTTGAGGGGTCGCATCAAAGATGCAGCTCCCCATATTTTCTGAAGCCATAGGCAAAGCCTAACTTAAAAACCCTTTCCTCATTCATTGAAAGAAGTTCTCAATCAACCAGTCGAAATATTGAATTATTTTAAGGGAAGTGCAGCAAAATCAATACTATTCAAATTACTTTTTGAAAATACATAGTCTAAATGTTACATTGCTTTTTCAGAGCTGCGTTGGTTATCTCGAGGAAAAAGTACTCAAAAGTTGGTTTGAACTGTGAAATGAAGCACAAGTCATTTTCAAAGATATACCTTTTCATTTAGCTTCCAAGCTCCATGATTGTAATTGGCTTCAGCAGCTTCCATACTTAAGTCTTAATTTTCAGAAATGAATAAACTTAAGGTAGGATAACAGAACTGTGCCGTTAGCATTTTCAAGGTATCTGACATGATTGAGTCCATGATTAAGAAACAATAATTTTAAAAATTCTGCCTCATCAAGAACCAATGTAAAGCTTTTGGCACACTTCGGGGTTTCCTGATAGAGAATATTTTCAAACTATCAGAGGAAGTGAAAAGTAATATTATCACACTTAAAATGCACTTCAAATATTGGTTCAGGAAATACTTTCCGGAGCAAAATAGTAACGAAATCTAGATTTCAACTAGTCAATCTCAGCTAAAGAGGCATTAATTGAAATTTCAACAGATTCTTCTTTGTGTTCTGAGTTCAAACATGCAAATCTTACTGAATTCTGGGCACGAAAAATGAATAAATAAAAAAAGATTGGTGATAAGGTCCTGAACTGTCTTTTACTTTCCAAAGCTCAGTACTTGTTGAGGGGCATTTCCATCCTATATATTTAACAAGAACAAACATTGAAGTAAAGTTAATGCAGCTCCATATTTAAGGAGCTGCATAAGATGTAAGGCTCTACCTGCCATCATTTGGTCCACTTAAAAAAAACTCAGCTCATACATCCAAGCTCAAGGATCTTATTGAAAGGTACTACGTTTTCTGTTCATAAATATAGTAAGCTTTCTGTTCATAAATGTTCACTCTAAATTGCTCAAAATATAACTGCAAATGTTCTGACACAATGTTCTTTTTCTTATAATTTTTCTTATTTTTTTTTTAATTTGATTTAGTTTTCTTTTCTAGCACTATGAAAACACTCAGTTTTCATGCATACTGTGTATCTAATTTGAGCTCAGTCTTTATTAAGATGACGAAGAAGCCTAAGCTGATTTCTTAAAAGTATTATATGTGGTCAACAGTACTACGTAGAAGGGGTACTCCAAGATAAAAATCTTCTCTAAAGAGGGTACGCAATTTGGAAAAAAAGATTGGAAAAAAGTGTACTATAAAATCAATGTCTGTTGAAACAACGCCTTTTAATTTTCAAAGTCGATCTATACCAAAGTATAATCATCTACTGAATAGTGGATGATTATGCTTTGATCTATACAACTAGGAGTTTCTTGTAGGTTGCGCAATTCGTATCAAATCCAGTTTTCATTTACAAAATTTGTATTAGCCTTCGTCAGTATTTCCACTAGATAAACTGGTTAACTCAAAATGGTATGAAAAGCATGCTGTCACAAAATTTTGATTATTTTCTTAAAATCACTTAAAAGTATCAAGACATTCCGATTGACGAGAACTGAATTAATAACAAATTGCTACAATTTTGCATCACCAAGGGGAGAGGTAATACGGGTAACACCTGCTAATGGAAAGCCCATATGGACATGGGCGTACGCAGCTGCTTCTCTAGGGAGGGGGGAGGGGAAACGATTCAGTTATGAAGGAGGAGGAGGGGGGTTGAAATTCTATTGCCAGTTTCACAAAACCTTACATTGCCAGCAAGCTCAATCATAACTATGAAATCTTTATTAATTAGTAATCACCAAAAATTATAAATCATCAATAAGCCTAAGCATTAATCTTCTTGGATTACAGCTAAATCTTTCCAAGACATTATGAATAATTGCTTCTTGTTTGACTTTTATTCTGTCATTCCAGGTGTTTATTTCCAGCTTTTTCAACCATCTACCTTTTGTCAACTGCTTTTTTAGCCATCTGCCTTTTCCACCATCTGCTTTTTCAACCATATTTAGTGTAAATTTGAAGTTCTAGGGGGGCAGCTGCTCCCTGCCCCCCCCCCCTTACGTACGCCCATGTATATGAACACAGATCTTCAATTGATATAACTATAAAGTGACGACGTAAGTCCCAGAATTTTGACTCGGCTTTGGTCAAGCGTGTCTATGAGAACCCTTGTTGATGACAGCCTAATTAGAAATTGGTCTCCGTTAAAAGTCTCAATCAAGTAATTAGGAAAGTAATCAAGTAATCATCGAAATTAGGAAATTAAATTCACAAGAAACTCGCCCTTCACAGAGATACTGAGAAACTTTGGTTAGCTTGGACAAAAAACCTGGGTTACTTTGTTGAATCTTACTCTTCGTATAGTTTTATCCTTATAATAGAAACCAAAGCACGCTACCTATTTTGCAACCTAATGAAAATGAAGTTACTTTAAATCCTAGGGAGAGAACAGTTCGTCTAAGTACCTTAAGAATTATGTTACCTGCAAAACATGCAATTTGGCGACAAGTCTAGAGCTATAACTTGCATTACATAGACATAACTTAGGAAAATTACCTGGACTGTTTCTTCGATAACGATCTAAACTAGCTTAACAATAGTAACTTTTCCCAGTAACCACGTGTTTGTGACACACCTAGGCCCATATTTACAAATAGGCTCAGGCCTAGGGGAACACAATTGCAGGAGGCGGAATAAATTATCACTGAGGGACTTTTTTTTCTTGAAAAACTGGACTGGTGTGACTTAACATCAAGTACCAGGCGTACTTCACAGCCGCGCAGCCTGTTCACAGAATAGGAATTTGAAAATTTGAAAACAAATTTTAAAACAACAGAGGAATTTCATGGCCCCTTATAAACTGTCAAATGTCTCCCAAGAATAGCCGCTGAGAGTTTGGTATCACCTCTCAAATCAGCTGGCTAAATAAAACTCTATATATAAGATAAGATAAGATTTATTGCAAAAAGCCTGTGGGCCATAGCAACACAGAATACAATCTATAAACAAACACTCAGAATGCACATATGCATTCTATTTAGTTTTTTGGTAAAACAATGACATAAATGACTGCTTAATCTATACGAGTTAAGCTAAGTGACATGACACTATATCGTAGTTTGTCTATTTAGCAGTTTAGCTAAATTACAGTTAATGATAGTTTAGTAAAAAAAAACCACAGTTTAGCTTTTTGGTGAGTGTAATGGAGATAAAACCATGTTTCTTTGTCAGAATTTATGTTCGGTTTCTTCATATTCTTGTAATTTATTCATAATTTATTGTTTCCGTTCACTTTCAATTTTAAATTTGTCCTTTACCTCTGGTTGAAAAGTTTTGTTGTTGTATTACTAATTAGGAAGGTGTGTGTTATGAAGATGTTAAAGGTAAAAATACCCGAGGCTCAGGGTTATTTTTCATAGTTGAAAAGGTTTGAACGATAGAAAGACAAATTTAAATCTAGTATCAGGGTACTGGTAGCCGTGTTAATCACATTTGTTGAGTAGGAATCAGACACATGGGCACTTGGAAGTTGAGGTTGAAGTTAAGGCGGATGTTGGGGATTTCCTTCAGAGTAATCTAAGGATATTTTAACTACTCTTATGAGTGACTATACATCGAGTAGGAGGGTGTACAAAATATCGGGCTCAATACGACTCTCTACAAGGCTGCATCAAGAAGGGGTGGGTGTGTTACCGGATTTGAACTCATCCCACGAAATTTTTGTCTGGCTCGTAAGAAGGTGACAAGAATATATATAAACGAAATTGTGACGCGTTTTTAACACTTTTATGTACCGTCCCCCCGAAAAATAACCCCCTGTACAAAAATCATGGATACGCCCTTATCTCTCTAGGTCTATAATGAAAGAAACATAAGGAAGGTTAGGTCATACTTGTTTTGTCTCCTTATTTGTTTGAGAAAAACAATAAAACAAATAAAAGATAAACAAATTCCAGCCAGTGGAAATCAGACAATGATGCAAATCGAAACTTCTGCTCAAACCGTCCTCAGGGCACAAACTTGAATTGATTTGACTTTATTTAACAAAAACATATACATAAATTTTGTACAAAGGAGAAGAGAGGAATCTCGTAATGTCTCCTTTATCAAACAATAGGGGGAAAAAAAATTACACATCCCGCTAACATGACTCGAGAAAAAAAAGAAAATTTGATAAGAACATAACAAAATTTAAAATAAATTTAAAGAAGAAATGAAAAAAAAAAATATACATAACTTAACTATCGACTCACGGAGATAGGGATGGGATTTACTTAAAAATTTATAAACAAATCAATAATACAATCAATCCCCGCTACTGTAGGCTGAAAGGACCCTCTTTTTCAATTTCTTTTTATACATGTAAAGTGATGGTGATTCACTTACTAATTCAAATAACTTATATTTATTCGCAATCTGAGGAAGTTGATATCTTAAACTTAGTCTTGATCTCTCATTTTTAACAAACGGGAAAAGAAACTTAATCCTAGCTCTTGATAAATGGCTATGTTTATTTTCAACCAAAAGTTTCAAACTATTGAAAAAAATGATCTTTGTTGGATTTTCAAAAACCATATGCCCAAATTAAGGTGCAAAATTTGTTGTAAATCAAGAATATCAAAAAATAAAAAGATGTTTTAATTTCAGATAATTCCTCTGTCTTCCTAGGGTGTGCTAAAAAATGGTCCAGAATTCTTATTGATTTATTTTGAACAATTTGGAGTCCTCGTAAATGTGAAGGGAAACTCAGCATCCAAACGCTCGGACAATACTGGAAATAACAATCAATTAATGAAAAATATAAAGTTCTAATGATTTGGTATGGAAACAGAAACTTTAATCTATGCAAACAACCGAGATTCCTGGACACTGCTGCTTTAATTTTACTAATATGCGCCTTAAACGACAGAGTTGAATCAATATAAATACCTAAATACCTAAATACATCCACTCTTTTTATGGAGGAAGCTCCAATATTAATCATTTGAAATGACACACGCTTCACTGACCTCGAACTTCTCCCAAAAACCATAAATTCCGACTTCTCTAAATTAGGTATTAATCGGTTAGCATGAAACCAAGAATTTACATTCAAAGCAACAGTCTCCAAGGACAATCGTAAGTCCTCCTCGTTGCCCGCCCTCAAATTAATTGCTGTATCATCCGCAAACAATATTGCTGACTCATCACCTGAAGGCATGCAATTTGGAAGATCATTTACATAAATCAAAAAAAGTATCGGCCCCAATACAGATCCCTGCGGTACCCTTATATTTTCTGACGGAAAAATATGAGATGATCCTTCACAAACTTGGACTTTAAAACTTCTTTCAGATAAATACGATCTCATTAAATCCAGAGCTATTCCACGGATTCCTATATTTTCCAACTTATCAAAAAGAATTGCATGATCTATTGTATCAAAAGCTTTTTTTATGTCAAAAAATATAGTTGCCGCCAAATAACTATCATCCATAGCCTCTGATAAGAAATGATGTAAAGCAGCTACTGCTTGCTCTGTTGATCTACCACTCAAAAAACTAAACTGATTAGGAGAAAAAAACTTATTCTTTTCCAGAAATGAAATAAATCTACTTTTTATTATCTTTTCAAAAACTTTAGAAACAGGTGATAAAATAGTAATTGGCCTATAATTGTTTGGGTTATCTTTATCACCTTTTATAAACAAAGGTAAAATTTTAGCTAGACAAACTGGGAAAAATCCATTTTGAATACAAGAATTAAAAATATATAAAGGCGGCTGAAAAAGTACACAAGCTAATTCTTTAAACAGAGAAGTCGACATGCCATCACACCCTTTCGAAAATCCATTTTTCAAACTAGTAACGGCTTTTTGGTATTCCGAGAACCGGATAGGGTACATAAAAATAGTATTATCTACTTTATTTGGTAAATATTTTCTATGATTATGTGTTCCAGCAGACATTTGATCCACCAGACCATGTCCAACTTTTCTAAAATGGTCAGCAAATGCTTCAGCCATCTCTCTCTCATCAGTTATCTTGACTCCTTCATGACTTGTAATGTGAGATGGAATATTTCTTGTTTTAATATTATTCATTTTTTTATTTATTAATTTCCATGTTTCCCGGGGTGAATCACATTTGTGAAATTTATTTTGATAATATTTTGCTTCCGCTTCTCTGAGAACAAGAGTTAACCGATTTTTATATTTTTTAAAATTTTCAATATTAATTTCAATTGGGTACTGCATCTTCACCTTATACAATCTATTTTTTTCTTTTATACTCTTTAACAGGCTTTCAGTAACCCATGGTTTACGAGGCAAATCCTTACTCTTTCTTAATATCATAGGATATACTTGGTGAAATATTTGGTTAAATTTACTATAAAATAAAACAATTGACTGATTCGGGTCTTCAACATTTAGGACATCATTCCAATATATATCTCCTATTTTTACTTTCATCTCATCTATCTTTTTTTGGTTAATTATCCTTTTATAACTTTCATCTGGTCTCTTTTCACATTCCACTCCTGATCCGGAGAAGTCAGAAACAACAAAACAATCATCATATGTGTCATTCAAAATAATATGGGTATCAAGGCAATTTTCAGATGTAAAAATGTTATCAATAAGAGTTGCATGGTTATCACAGATTCTTGATGGTAGTAAACAAGTAAGTGACAAACCATGTAAAAATGAAATATTCAAAAACTCTAATCCCTTATTCGTTGTCGAAACATTATTTCGCATTAAATCAATATTAAAATCCCCCATTACATAAAATGGAGGGTGTTGCTGGCTGAGGGCATCTAACAACGACTCATATTGACTTAAAAACTCTTGAACACTAGACGATGGTGGCCGATATACTACAATTACCAAAAAGTATTTCTTCCATCATTCACTTCTACTACACAACTCTTAAATAGCATCTCAACATTCCAAACCATAAATTCATTACGTAAAGAAGATGCAAAACATCTTGTATAAAAATACCAACTCCTTCTCTCTTATTCTTATTTCGACTAGCATGAAAAAAACTTATAATTTTCATAATGTTGGAATGTATTATTTTTATCAAGAAATGTTTCACAAATTCCTAACACAACTGTTGACGACCCTTTAAGAAAATCATGCAAAAAATTAAAGCTGCTATTTAATCCTCTACAATTCCAAAATGACAGTCGTTTAAATTGATTATTTAAAGGTGGAAGATAATGACAAATAAATATTTATTTTTAGGTGCATTATAATAATTTGGCAAATCTTGATCTTGTTACAAAAATCTATGAAAAAAATATTAATATCAAGAGGATTTTTTTCCAGTTCCTCCAGCCTACCAGCAGGAATTTCTAAAAAACTTAACTCATCCATAATCCAAACTCAAAAAAAATTTCGCATCCCATTTCCGTGAGACGATATAAATAAAATAAAAAAAAATAAAGAAAAAAAAAAAAAAGGCAACAAAATTTCGAAAATAAAAAATAAGAACTAAATATAAATACATAAACAATATTTGATATCATACTCATTTTAACCATTATCCTTATCATCACCCGAAGGCGAGCGCAATTTAATCATGGATACCTGAGCTAAATCACAACTAACTACAATCATAAATCCATTCAAACATACTAAAAAACCACTTTAATCCACTTCCGATACATTTTTTACGCATTTGACTTATACGACATTATACCATTTAAGCTTCACTTTTTGCTCATTCTCAACCAAGCATAATACAGGTGGGAAGACTGGGGGGATCCAAGCACTGACTCCTTTTTCTCTCAATTCTTTCTGTTTGATTTTCAGGGATTTACGAATGTCACGAACACCTTTTGTCACATCATCTGTTATATAGACATAGGGAGCTTCACTTCCGGCTACTCTTCTGAACGGGTTTTCACGCAATTTCTTGTTTCCTGAAGGATACAGAACTTGTCCTTATCATCCTGGAGCTGGATTTTGATAAATCGATCCGTAAACTCAAGTAGTTCAAATTGGGTATTAATCCCAAGGTGTTGGGAAAGTAAGGCGTTAACATGCTCCTTAGCTTTTGACTTAGATTCACCTTTTATGTTCCATAGAATAATATTCCTTCTTCTATCCATGTTTTCTACCACAAGGACTCTCGTAGCTAACTCACCAAAACCAGGGTCCTTTGCAATTTGTTTACGTAGTGCCGATATTTCCTGCTTGATACTAGATAACTCATTTTTGTGGGTCACTTTTGTTAATTCCAAATTTTCAACACGAGACGTTAGGGACGCTAAACCAGACTTAATGTCACTGATTTCCCTTTTTATTTCCGAAATATCATTCTTAGTTTCTTCGACGATTGCAAGGATTTTATCCAACTTTGAAACATTATCAGTCGATTCCGTGGACCCTCTAGACTCGTCCAAATCGCTTTGTCTTGATCGCTTTCCGCTTTTCTTAACCATATTGCTATCCAAAAATGTTTATAATTTTCAAATAGCTCGAAAAACGAACGTTCAAGATAATTCACTAGGCACTTCACTTATCAGCTTATCAAATAAATTTTTGTATTTTTTTCTACCAAATAATGTTTATAATTTTCAAATAGATCGATAAACGAACGCCCAAGATATTTCACAGCAAATTTTACACAGCGCTCGCAGAGGGATGTTACTATTCCGGGTGCATTGAATGAACTGATTTCGTTGATGCAACAAACAAGCACCAACGCCAAAATAGGAACTGAAAAATAGTCCCTAACATGGAATGAATACTCATTAGTAGACGTTATTAAATAAACTTATTAAATATTCCGTTTCAGATTTATTTTATTGAAGGTTATGTTCCCTGTGCAGTCTTAATGCAAATCTTTTGATTTTCCGTACTTTCAGCGCAATGCCTTTCTCAACTTAGAAGAAGAAGGGTATATTCCAAAAAACACGGTGATTCCCTGCTAGATACGTAAAAAAAACAAAAAAAAAAACAGGATATTCTAAATCTAAGAGAAATGAAACGTTCATATAAACTAATAAAAAAACTGATATTAAAATATCGGCTAGATACTATTCAAAAAACTACTTAATCCTTTATATTTTTTAGTTCAATTGCTGAGCCAGATAGGACCAAGGACTAACATAATTAAAGAAAATTACCAGATTCCGTAAAGCACTTAAAAAATTACTAAGCCATACAGAAAATTACGGAACTCAGTGATAAATCCCTGGACTCCAAAGTAATTACCATTAACAAGAATTATTGGTTTGGAAGAAAGGAACACATTCCTCAGCCGCTCCCCTCCACCTCTCCATCCTACAAGACTAATCACAGAAACAACATGGGAAGAATCTCAACGATCTGGACACTTACTGAATCGAAATATTAACGAAATTGGACCCTCACGTCCTCCAAGATGGGTACATTGCTGCCCCTTTAAAGGTTTGGATGGGTATATGTCTACTAGAATTAGGCTACTAAGTCCATTTTTCAGTGAATTCACGACTTGTGAAGCTTGAAAGCCTGCTAGGGCCTAGACTGTAAGAGCCCTTTGTGTTCAATTTTTGGAGGGGAAGTTTCCTTGACTGTATCAATTTATATGCCAATTTTTCCGATTGTTAGTGTGAGGACTTGAAAAAATTGTCCCTCAATACCCGAAAATACTTTAAGAAAACAAAAGGAAAAAACCACTTTCCTGTTCTGAGGTGTATTTCTCCGTAATGAGACCTTTTCCGGGTATTCTAATTACCACCATAAGAATTGAAGGTAGATAAAAATGTGTTGTATGTTGTGAACAAAGTGAACCGGTGACCCCTTTTACGGGTTTGATGTTTTTTTTTTTCCATAAAACCCAAGCTTACATGACAGTTCTACACGAGTAAAAACCTTACCTGAACATTGGTCGCAACTTTCAGAGATTTTTCATGCAGTATGTCTTTTAGCTCTTGCTTTAGAGGCATATCGTCAAAAAATCTTGGGGTATTTTCCCCTAAGTCATAGAATGCAGGATTCTGAAACACAAACACAAAATATTAGACAAGCAATTTACATAGATCTAATGGGCTGTGCGCCAACAACCGGGAGTGGTAAACAAAATGAAAAAAAATAGGTGCTCCATTTGCAATTGAATTGTGAAAAGTTTTATTTTTAGATTTTTCATTTTTTTTATTCTGGTAATACATTACGTATGAACCATTTATAAAAGCAAATCAGCTAACTACACTCAGTTGGTAAAAAAGACTCCCCTCAGAAAATTTGTTCAAATTTAGCAAATTGGCAGAGAATAATACTTAATAATTAATAAAAAATAAATAATAGTGTCGTAATAAATAATTACGACAATAGTCAAAAGAAAAGTAGATCGGCTATTGTGTTGATATTCCTATAGAAGCCAATAACACAAGCTTCACGATCAAGTTTTGAAAAGCCAAACCACAACATCAGCTTTTATCTCTTTTTAATTTTGGTTGGGATCGAACTACCTGTTCTGGCAGATGCTCTATTGACAAAAAATTGGGAAACAATTCTATGACAAAAAAGAATTTTATAGAATTTAATGACAACAAATTCTATTGACCTCAAACTATAAACCTTCTAAATTTATCAGAAAATAAAACTTTCTTATTATTTCTTTATTCTCTTAATCTAAAAAAGCTAAAGCAATTACTCATAGCAATATAGTATTATAATATTCAGTCTTCAACACACTATTTACATGATTAATTTTGAAAACTTTTCAAAAACGAAGTTAAAAAAAAATGTAAAGATTTAAGATTAATAGCAGCGGAAATAAAGTCCTATAACAATTCAAACTCAAAGCCGCCGTAACTTACTATTAAAGAATAAATGAAACCAAAACGAAGAAAACTTAAAATAAATGATGATGTTGAAAAAAATATAATCAAGACTGATGCATAAATCTTAAACCATGTAAAGATTAAGTTGAAGATTCAATTCAAACTTAAAACGAACAGAAAACTACTATAAATTACTATAAATAAATTGCTATGTTATTACTATGAACAAATTACTATGTTTACTTGAACATATTCTCCATCTTAAAAGGCAAACAAATGTAACAGCACTTTTTTGCCAAAAATTAGAGGAGTATAAGAAAAAACAACAATGTATGCTCTTTTCCCCCTTCGCCTCCTATTTACTTTATCGAATCAGCCATCTTGGCAAGTGAATTATTGATATCAAGCACTTGGTATCCCCCTTTGCCTCCTATTTTCCCCCTTGGCCTCCTATTTACTTTCTCGACTCATCCGTATTGGAAATTTACCTACAGATAACACGCACTTGGTATCCCCCTTTCCCTCCTATTTCCCCCCCCCCTTTGCCTCCTATTTACTTTATCGAATCAGACATTTTGGCTAGTGAACTACTGATAACAAGCACTTGGCATCCCCCGTTGTGCCTCCTATTTTCCCCCTTCGCCTCCTATTTACTTTATCGAATAAGCCATCTTGGCAAGTTAACTATTGATATCAAGCACTTGGTATCCCCCTTTGCCGCCTATTTTCCCCCAGTGCCTCCTATTTACTTTCTCGAATAATCCATATTGGAAATTAAAATACAGATATCACGCCCTTGGTATCCCCCTTTCCCTCCTATTTTCCCCCCCTGTGCCTCCTATTTACTGTATCGACTCAGACATTTTGGCTAGTGAACTACTGATAACAAGCCCTTGGTATCCCCCTTTGTGCCTCCTATTTTCCCCCTTCGTCTCCTATTTACTTTATCGAATCAGTCATCTTTGGCAAGTGAATTATTGATATCAGGCACTTGGTATCCCCCTTTGACTCCTATTTTCCCCCTTCGCCTCCTATTTACTTTATCGAATCAGCCATCTTGGCAAGTAAACTATTGATATCAAGCACTTGGTGAGCAAAAAAACTTAAATGGATGGAATATAAACAAGAATAAAGTTTGGGTCCTTCTACACTAAAGAAGTTATAAAATATTAAAGACACGAGAGAAAGGGAGAGAGAAAGAGTTTCAGGTAGGTTTTTATAGTGTAAGAAGTTTCATTAAAAATCACATACTCAAGTTTTCAATGTTGGTTTAATTCTATTCCCCGATTTCCGTGTTGGACTCTTGACAAACGAATTTACACCAATAAACCCATGTCCAAGCGTTTATGAGCGTTAACGTTCAAGTAGAATTAGTCGCTTTGTATTTAGATTTAAATCTCAGCTGATGCTTATTACTATTAAATAGAAAAAAAACAAGTTTTATTTAACCGAAAGTAAGGAGCGACATTAAACTTAAAACGAACATGAATTATTCCCTATATGAAAGGAGCTGTCCCCTCCTCAACGCCTCGCTCTTTACGCTAAAGTTTTTTATTGTTTTAAAAAATAGAGTTGTGAGAAAGAGTCAAACTTTAGCTTAAAGAGCAAGGGTTTGAGGAGTAACTTCTGTTCGTTTTAAGTTTTAATGTCGCTCCTTGCTTTCAATTAAAACCCTTTTTTTTAATTTCTCAACGTTTTTAAATTAATGCAGGATTTGATTTTGGCTCACCGTACATGAATAATTAAAACTAAATTTGCATATTGATTTAACTTATTTTGACTATATGGCTTTCTCGAAAGTTGTTTAATTTTATTTACGAATGTTTTTATTAGTAATAAATATATGTAACTTACGAATTAACTTACGTAACAAACTTCTATTTTCGCATATTTTTATTACGTATATTAGGGGGCTTCATCGCCCTAGTCAATACACTCGCTCTTTACGCTAAAGTTCAAATTTTTTTCCGATTCTTTAAGAATAACCCGTTAATCACAAAGGCCGTTAATTAGAATAAATAGCTCCTATGAAAGTACTAAAAGAATTATCGTAAAGAGAGAGGTACTGACTAGGGGGCGAACCCAATACTATACGTAATAGTTTCTGTTCGTTTTATGTTTTTCAGTTGAAAATTTTTTCAGTTTTTTATTTGATTTCTAATCGTTTTTTTAAATAGTGCTGGGTAATCCGGCGCCCTCTTCATAGCAATGTCCCTTCCCCCATGAAATCTTCCTCCATGGAAAGATCCTCCCAAGTAACCCCCCATCCACCCCCCGCCACTACCAGAAATAAATCTCCCCTGTAAACGTCTGTATACTCCCCAGCAACCAATACTATATGTAAACATTGGGCAAGGTTCATAACTTGAAGCCCTTCCCCCGGGGACTGTGGGGGATTAAGTCATCCTCAAAGACATGGTTATTATATTTTTCGCCCATGCTGAACAAAGTGGCTATCTCAAAATTTTGATCGGGTGACTTTGGGAAAAAATGAGCGTGGGAGGAGTCTAGTTGCCCTTTATTTTTTGGTCACTTAAAAAGGGCACTAGAACTTTTAATTTCCGTTCAAATGAGCCCTCCCGCCATATTCTAGGACCACTGGGTCGATACGATCACCTCTGAAAAAAATAAAATAAAATAAAAATGCATCCGTGATCTTTCTTCTGGCAAAAAATACAAAATTCCACATTTTTGCAGATAGGAGCTTGAAACCTCTGCAGTAGGGTTCTCTGATACGCTGAATCAGATGGTTGAATTATCATTAAGGTCGTATGACTTTAAAGGGTGTTCCCCCTTTTTTCGAAAATAAGGCAAGCTTTCACAGGCGCGTAACTTTTGATGGGTAAGGCTTATATATTTGGAATCAGCATCAAAATCTGATTCTTTTGATTTATCTATTGGTATCAAAATTCGCTTTTTTTAGAGTTTCGGTTAATATTGAGCCGGATCGCTTCTTACTTACAGTTCGTTATCACGAACTGTTTGAAATTCAACTTACTAAACTAACGTACTAAACTTAAATACAAATTTCAATAAACCTAATTTCCTGGTTATCAAAATTTAGTGAAGCTTTGAAAATTAAATAATACACCCAGATGGATCTTCTCTATGGGATGCCAAGTCGACTGGATCTTTGACTCCCTTCTTCTGCCTAAAAGTAGTACTTCAAGAAACTATAATTTTTGCAGGGCCGTCACGTAAGGGGGGCGCCCCCCCCCAAATGTTTTCGGTCACTCGGTAAAAAAAAATCGGTAAAATCGGGGAGCTCCGCACCCCAATTTTTCTGACGCCGCTAAAATTTTTGGTTCGGTTAAATAGAGACCATGAAAATACTAAAATGTCATCTACAGAAATCTCGATTGGTCGGTAAACGCAACAGTTTTGCCGACTCCTGCCGTGATTTTACAGATAATGCCACAATTTTACATTTGTTTAAATAAACATCATTAAAATAGTGCCAAGGTATGTACCGAAATCTGAATCTCGGTTGGTAAATACAGAGGTTTAACCCACTCGTGCAATGATTATATGTATTATGTTCAGAAAGGACATTATGGTAATTATTGACAAAAGCAGTCGGTAAAAATGGCCTGCCACTCGGTAAAATATCTTGCTCCCCCATCCAAACATTTTGGCTAGTAACAACCCTAAGCTTTGGTAATGATCATTTTAATAAATATATCTTCCATACTCAGTCTTGATTCATCTTAATCTGTTATTAATTTCAAAAAATTGCCATGGCTTTTCTTATCATTTTTGTTTTGGAGGTTTTCAGACTTTCCATGGCTTTTTTTTCAACCTTTTATAATCAGAAAATTAGTCTATTGGTTCTTTGAAAAAAAAAAAAAAATGAGCCATGTCCTTTACGCTTAGCATAGCATGGCTGGTTACAGAAAAAAACCTTAATAGATTTACTTTTTTTAAAAGAAATAATTGAGCCTAATTTTTTTTCCAAATATTTATGTGTTTGGTTACACCTGTCTATTCTTGAAAGGATTTTCAGCCAAGAAATGAAGACTTTTTATAAAGTCAAAAAGCCATTTAAGAGTGTCAGCTCCAACCATTTACCAATAGGCCCACTATGCCCACGCCTAAGGGCGCAAAATGCCAGGGGGCGCATAAATTATACCTGAGTGACTTTTTTTGTAACAAAAACTGGACTGATGTGATTTATTGTCAAAGTGCAAGGTGCACTCAGCCGCCGGGCTTCCTATTACACAGAAAAATGATTTTAAAACAACACAGGAATTCCATGGCTACTTATAAACTGTCAGATGTCTCCCAAGAATAGCAGTTGAGAGTTTGGTATCACCTGGTGCTTCCACTATCCCCAAATTGTCAGGGGATTTCCCCGAAAATCTCAGCAAAAACGGAGCAACAAAAACGCTTGGACCTAGAAGCGTCAAAGCTTTAAATTCGGCTCTGGATCCAACAGAGTTTGTCAGACTTATAAAAACCTGACTATGGAATTTCAATAGCGTAGTAAAATTACATTAAAATACTCTAATAAAATAAAAAACATATTATCAGGTTACAGACTTTTCGAAAGACAAATTTATGGAATGTCACTTTCCCTTTACAAGTTTCACTATTTGTTGTTTATATTAGCATAACTTCTGAAAATTCAATATTACAGAGAATAGGAGGGGGAAGGGGAAAATATACAAAACATTTTATTGAATTGTGCTTCTCTAAATTGGTTTTGAGTTTCTGATAATTATAACAAAAATAATAACGATTAACTTAAATGTGTGCATGCGATTCGTTTGAAAGGCGTCAAAACCATCTGTTTGAAGATCCTTTTACGCTAAAGTTTGACTCTTTATCATAATGTTACATTTTAAGGTAATAAAAAAAATTTAGCGTAAAGAGCAAGGTGTTGAGAAGGGGCACAAGGCTAGGATATGTACATCATAGGCAGCGCTGCCTAAGTAAAGAACGCATGTGGGCACAATGTGTTTTTTTTCTTCTTCTGCAGTCGGGCACTTCGTATCGAAAGATTTGTCGTAGAAACTTCGAAAAAGGCTCATTCGATTGGAAATTGGAGTGGCTAGTGCCCTTTTTAATAGTCGAAAGTTATTGGAGGGCAACTAGACCCCCCTACGCTCATCGTTTTCTTAACTATATTTCATGCAAATTGTGAGGTAGCCATTCTCCTCAGAGTAGTTGATTTCCAGATAGAAAATGTATTTTTGGACCCTCCCCCTAAACCCCGAGGGTAAGAGTTTTATGTTATGCCCTGGGGGCAAATAAGGTTTTTATAGAAGACGTTGTCGTAAAAACTTCAAAACAGGCTCATTCGATTAGAAATTCGAAGGGCTAGTACCCTTTTTAATAATTGAAAGTGATTGAAAGGCAACTAGCCCCCCCCACGCCCATCATTCCCCCAAACATATCCAATCAAAATTTTGAGACAGCCATTTTATTCAGCGTAATTGATTTCCACATAGAAAATATGTTTTTGAGGAGGACGCTCCCCCACAACCCTCATGCCAAAGGTTTTAAGTTATAACCTGGGGGCATATAAGGTTTTTATAGAAGGCGTTGTCGTAGAAACTTCAAAAAGGCTCATTCGATTGCTAGTGCCCTTTTTAACAGTCAAAAGTGATTGGAGGGCAACTAGCCCCCCCAAACCCATCATTTCCCCAAACACATCCAATAAAAATTTTGAGATAGCCATTTTGTTCAGCGTAGTTGATTTTCGGATAGAAAATATATTTTTGAGGAGGACACTCCCCCAAAGCCCTCAGGGCAAGGGTTTTAAGTTATGCCCTGGGGGCATATAAGGTTTTTTAAAGAAGCCATTGTCGTAGAAACTTCAAAAAAAGCTCATTCGATTGGAAATTCAAAGGGCTAGTGCTCTTTTTAATAGTCGAAAGTGATTGGAGGGCAACTAGCCCCCCCCCATGCCCGTCATTCCGCCCAACACATCCAATATAAATTTTGAGATAGTCGTTTTGTTCAGCGTAGTTGATTTCCAGATAGAAAATATATATTTTTGAGGAGGACACTCCCCCACAACCCTCAGGGCAAGGATTATAAGTTATGCCCCGGGGGCATTTAAGGTTTTTACTGAAATCTTTGTCGTAGAAACTTGAAAAAGGGCTCAATCGATTTGAAATTCAAAGGGATAGTACCCTTTTTAATAGTCAAAAGTGATTTGAGGACAACTAACCCCCCTCTCACGCCCACCTTTTCCCCAAACACATTCAATCAAAATTTTTAGATAACCATTTTATTCAAAGTAGTTGATAGTTTTGGAAATTAGGTCTTTGGAAATTAAGTTTTGGAAAGGATGACAGCCCCTCCCCCCACAGCCCTCAGGGCAAGGGTTGTAAATTATGCCCTGTGGTATAT
This sequence comes from Artemia sp. Qi Xiang Cuo, assembly GCF_049724085.1. Classification (NCBI taxonomy): domain Eukaryota; kingdom Metazoa; phylum Arthropoda; class Branchiopoda; order Anostraca; family Artemiidae; genus Artemia; species Artemia sp. Qi Xiang Cuo. Next base: position 34,537,115 of record NC_142813.1, on the reverse strand, counting down.
AAAGTTTTTATTGAAAGCGTTGTCGTAGAAACTTCAAAAGGGCTCATTTAATTGGAAATTGAAAGAGCTGGTGCCTTTTCTAATAGTTGAAAGTGATTGGATAGCGACTAACGCCCCTCTCACGCCCACCATTTTCCAAAACACATCCAATCGAAATTTTGAGATATCCATTTTGTTTTATGTATTCGAAAGTTCTGGAAATTAGGTCTTTTAGGAAGATAACCCCCTCAGAGCCCTCAGTGCAAGGGTTGAAAGTTATGCCCTTGGGGGCATATAAGGTTTATATAGAAAGTTGGTGCATATATCATAGGCAGCACGATCGCGCCGCCTAAGTAAAGAACGGGGACACTCGAGAACGAGACAAGAAACCGGGACTAAGTAAAGAGGAGGACACTCCCCCACAACCCTCAGGGTAAGGGTTTTCAATTATGCCCTGGGGGCATATAAGAACGATATTGGCACAATGTATTATTTATTAATTTTTTCCCTTAGGGCAGTGCACTTCGTATTGAAGAAGTTGTCGTAGAAACTTCGAAAAGCGCTCATTCAATTGGAAATTGGAGTGGCGTGTGCCCTTTTTAATAGTCGTAAGTGATTGGAAGGCGACTAACACCCCTCTCACGCCCACCATTTCCCCAAATACATCCAATAAAAATTTTGAGATAGCCATGTTGTTTAACGTAGTTGAAAGTTCTGGAAATTCGGTCTTAGAGGCTGACAACCACCCTAACAGACCTTAGGATAAGGGTAAATACCTTGGACCTTAAATACCTTAGGATAAATACCTTATCCTAAGGGTAAGACCTTAGGATAAATTATGCACTGGGGGCATATAAGGTGTTTATAGAAAGCGTTGTCGTTTCCAAAAGCGCTCATTCGATTGGAAATTGAATAGCTTAGTGCCCTTTTTAATAGTCAAAAGTGATTGGAAGGCATGATATTTTTGTTGTAAAGATTGAAGTTCGTATAATGTATTATTTTTTGTTGCTGTTGTTGTTTACACCAGGGCACTTTGTATCGAAGGAGTTGTCGTACGAACTTCGAAAAAGGCTCATTCGATGGAAAATAAAAAGGCCTGATGCCCTATTTAATAGTCGAAAGTGATTTGAGGGCAACTAATCCCTTCCACTTCCACTCCCACGCCAACCCTCCCATTTCTGCTCTTAAAATTTAACCAAATCAAAATAGCGTAAGTGTATCCAAGCTATCTAAGAAAGTAAAAAGATTTTTTTGCGAATGGTATCAAGTTTTCCATTTCAGGTCAACTAAAGGAGGTCTGAAACTAATTTAAACAGTACTGTTTATGGCCAGATTTTTAAAAGGGTGTATGTTGTTAAAACTTACTGGAAAATTTTCTCCAGCATAAAAATAGCAGGCCAAACTATAAAGTCTTAAAAAACGAAAAGATTTAAAGTATTATTTTCTTTTTCCCTGAAAAGACTATGTCAATATAAAACGAACAGAAATTAATTTAAAAGACCTTTTCCATAAAATAAGCTTTTCAAAGAAAAGTAAAGAGCCCCATTAAACAAAAAATGAGCGAAAATAAAATCAAATAATCTACCAAGCGTGAAACTACCACAAATCAGCATCGATAAATAAATGACACCCAAAACAAACAGAAATTACAATAATTAACCGAGTCAAACTCAATACGAGCAGAAATTAACATAAGTTGGGCGCAAAACTTCTATGCCTTCCCAAGGCCAGTACAAAATTTGCATTTTACTGAAAAAATACAAATGAATGTGCATTGTCAGTTTAATATACATATACTGATATTTAGTAATCAAACTGTTGATATTAATTGATTTAATAAAGTTAAAAAAGTAAAAACATTTATACTTTTTCAGTGAAGTGCAAATTTTGTTCTGGCCTTGGGAAGGCATAGGGGTTTTGCGCCCAACTTATGTTAATTTCTGCTCGTTTTGAGTTTGACTCGGTTAATTATTGTAATTTCTGTTCGTTTTGGGTTTCATTTATTTATCGATGCTGATTTGTGGTTGTTTCACGCTTGGTAGATTATTTGATTTTATTTTTGCTCATTTTTTGTTTAATTGAGTTCTATACTTTTCTTTGAAAAACTTTTTTTGTGGAAAAAGTTTTTTAAATTAATTACAATTAAGAATACTATAGGTGAACAATATTGACAAACTTTACAACTTACAACCCTTTCCCCAGGGGCTGTGGGTGGTCAAGTTTTCGCCAAAGACAAATTTATTGGAGTAAACTGCTATTTTGAACAAAATGGCTATCTCAAAATTTTAATTGGACGACTTTGAGGGAATGGGAGAGGGGGCTAACAGCCCTCAACCCTTTTTGGTGACTTAAAAAGGGCCCGTTGAACTTTTAAATTTCGTTCGAATGAGCCTTCGGCCAATCTTCTAGGACCATTGATTCGATACGATTCACCTTGTATCGCCATAATTGCGAAACTTACAGCCCTTTCCCCAGGGACTATAGAGTGTCATATCATCACCAGAAGCCTAGTTATTGGGCCTTTGAACTATGCTGAAAAAATTGTTATCTTGAAATTTTGGTCGGACGACTTTGGGGGAGGGGTCATCCCGGGGAGTGGGGCTAGCTACCACGCAATCTTTTCGGCCACTTAAAAAGGGCACTTGATGTTTTAATTTCCGTTCAAATGGCCCCGTTGCCGATCTTCTAGGATCAATTGTTCGAAACGATCACCGCGAGAAAATAACAATAACAACATTTCAAAACCCAAACATTCCCTTTTTTTGTAGATAAATGCTAGAATGCACTACAGTAGAGTTTTATGATAAGCTGAATATTGTGGTGGGATTTTTGTTAAGATTCATTGGCTTTTTTTTGGGGGGGGGCTCCTTTTTTCGAAAACAGGGCATATTTTCTCAGGCTCGTGTCTTTTGATGGATAAAACTAAACTTAATAAATCTTATATATTTGGGATAAGCATAATAAGCACATTCTTTTTATGTTATTAAATCAAAAAACAAGTTTTTTTTAACTGAAAGTAAGGAGCGACATTAAAACTTCAAACGAAAAGAAATTATTCCGTATATGAAAGGGGCTGTCCCTCCTCAACGCCTCCCTCTTTACGCTAAAGTTTTTTATTGTTTTAAAAAATAAAGTTCTGAGACAGAGTCAAACTTTAGCGTAAAGAGCGAGGCGTTGAGGAGGGGGTATCCCCTTTCATATACATAATAATTTTTGTTTGTTTAAATTCTTAATGTTGCTCTTTACTTTCAGTTAAAACAACTTGTTTTTTAATTTAATTTCTGATTGCTTTTGAATTAATGAAGCTTTGATTTTGGCTCACCGTACATGAACAATTAAAACGAAATTCGCACATTAGTTTTCCTTTTTTTGGCTAAATGGCTTTCTCGAAATGTTGTTCTGACGTAACTTACGAAAACTTACGTCACGAATTACTGTATTCGTATGTTTTTGTTACGCATATTAGGGAGTTCGTCCCCTATTCAATACCTCGTTCTTTACGCTAAAGTTCGAATTTTGTTCGAATCACAAACCCCTGAATCACAAAGGCCGGTTAATTAGAATAGATAGCTCTTTTGAAAGTACTAAAAAAAAACTTAAGCGTAATGAGCGAGGTATTTACTAGGGGGCAAACCCCCTCATATACGTAATCATTGCTGTTCGTTTTAAGTTTGATGTTGTTCCTTACTTTCAGTTGAAAAGAACTTGTTTTTTATTTAATTTCTGATCGTTTTTTAAATAATGCTGGGAAATCTGGCGCCCCCTTCATAGAAATGTACCTCCCCCCAAGGAAACATCCTCCATGGACAGATTCTCTCCCGTCACCCCTACTCCGACCTCCCCCAACCAGAAAAAAAACTCTCCTGAAAACGTCTGTATACTTCCCAATAACCAATACTATATGTAAACAATGGGCAAAGTTTATAACTTCCAGCCCTTCCCCTGGGGGGAATTGGGGAATTAAGTCATCCTCAAAGACATATTAATTAGATTTTCGACAATGTTGAACAAAATGGCTATCTCAAAATTTTGATTGGCTGACTTCGGAAAAAAATGAGGGTGGGAGGGGGCCCAGTTGCCCTCCTATTTTTTCGATCACTTAAAAATGGGGACTAGAACTTTTAATTTTCGTTTGAATGAGTCCTCTCACGACATTCTAGGACTACTGAATCGATACGATCACCCCTGGGAAAATAATAATAATAAAAAAAAACAATTAACACGCATCCGTGATCTTTCTTCTGGCAAAAAATAAAAACATCCACATTTTTGCAGATAGGAGTTTAAAAACTTCTATAGTAGGGTTCTCTGATACGGTGAATCTGATGGTGTGTTTTTCATTTAAGTTCTATGACTTTTAGGGGTTGTTTCCCCCTTTTTTCGAAAATAAGGCAAATTTTCTCAGGCACTTAACTTTTGATGGGTAAGACTAAACTTGATGAAACTTAAATATTTGAAATAAGCATAGAATCTGATTCTTTTGATGTATCTATTCGTATCAAAGTTCCGTTTTTTAGAGTTTCGGTTACTATTGAGCCGGGTCACTCCTTACTTACAGTTCGTTACCACCAACTGTTTGACATCTATGATCACAGGGATTTCGAAAGAAAATGAAGAAGTAGAAACAAACTTAGAAAACGCATTTTTCTGCACATGCATTTTTATTTCAGGTCATAACGATAGCAAATTTCCTACGTGTGAGAAAAACACAATAAATATAAATTTTAAAAATTAAAATAGAAAGCAAGAAACAATAAAGAAAAGATGAATTTTCCTTACTCCTTTTGATGATAGTATAGTAAAGTAGTCTCCAGTGGCCTTTCTATGGGTCCATGCTCTTGATGCTAGAGTAATTTCTTCTAGTCTGAGATGTTGGTTTAAACCTCTGTAATGGTTCAGACTTCGGTTCTTACAAAGTATAAGAGGCACCTAGAAAATACTTTAAAGTTGAACTTGGTAATCTTTGCTTAGGGGGAATGGGGGAACATAGTAGATGCCCATTTCCGTGGTTGTAGCCGTAGCTACAATCTAATAAGAGACGAGCACGGCTCATGGTAACCAGAACAATTAGCCTGAAACCCCCTAAAAATGGTGTCGGATTGAAACAATGAGTACACCATTAGAATTGAGTTAGCCATACACACTGTAGAAGAAACTTACAGTCTCTTGGCTTGAACAACGAGGAAAATCCATTTGCTTGAAAATCAAGGAAAGTGGCTACAACCACGAAATTCTGTGTTGGAAGCATCTTTTTTTCTGTTTCCTCCTCTACAGCTAGCGTGGCACCGGAACATCATAGAGAGCTGTTCAATGGCTCATTTTCAATACAATTGCTAAATCTACTTGCTTTTGTAATTACCGAAAACAATATTTAAAATAAAATCAGTTTTTTTTACGAAACACTGCATTTTCGTAAACAAGATGGTGAATGACGTCATAACCTTAGGTTATAACCTATGCTAATGCATAATTTAGATATTTAAGGAGGTGCATATAATGGAAAATATCTATAACTGAGTTAAGTAACAACGTAATTGAAGCAAAAATAATTTTTGGAGGATAGATGGAAAGGATTTTTTGGTATATATAATATAAGATGATGAATGAATCCAAACAACTAAAGCAAAAGACATGGGAAAAATTGTCTAAGGCAATAATGAACGAAAATGAAGCACAAAGGTATATTCGGTCGGGAGAGATGTGACACCGATCATAAGATCAAGTCACAAATCGCAGCTTCAAACACTTCAAATTAGGTCACATGCATATGTTTAGTTCTCATCAACCAAGGTTAAAATCAATAGTTACTTCAAAGTTGTACTCACTGTTGCTTTTCCTTAATATCTCTGGCCAAGATATCTTTTATTTACAGTTTTGGTGCTGTAAGTTTTTAAACTTGCTGAAAGTGACGGAAAATCTGGAGCGCGTACATAAAAAAAATGTCTGTCTGCCAAAGGTAAAATCACGTATATACGAAGATGTGACGCAGCGCGTCAGAATTCACAGGTGAAAGCACGTATATGGCAGATGCATGTTTATACTTTTGGCAAACGGTGAAAAATGCTGCAGACCCGGGTTTTTGCCAGAAACAACTTTACAGGGGATCATATTAGGGCATTCTTGCAAATACCATTCGATTCGGCTCTTAGATCTGAATTCAGTGATATATGTAACTCGAAAAGTAACTTCATGTATATACGCGCTTTTACCTTCAGACGGCCGTGGAGGTAGTTGTCTTAGAAATTTCCTTTGTAAAGATTGAAGGTAAGCTAAATAATTTCCCGATCTGTAGTTAGAAGCTGGAAAAGACCTGTTATAGTATCGATGACGTCACGTGAAATTGCATAAGATGACGAATAAATTCGAACGGTTAAAGCAAAAGCCACAGAAAAAATAGCTGAGTTAATGATGAAAGAAAATGACCAATAAATATGCTGTTAGAAGATATACGAGAGGGATGATTCATTCGAATCGTAAGGGAATTCTGCGGCTAGAAAAGAAGCTATAGTGAGAATCAAAACGAATCTCAGGAGAGTGCAAATCGTAAAATGTGAATGATTTCTTGATGCATTAGCAGGAGCGAGGAACTGAATTCACACCAGAATTTCTTAATTCAATTGAAATTACTGATTTGACGCCTCGTGACTCAAAACTAAAAGAAATAAGATGATTATGCTAATCTTGAATGAACCAAAAAAATGTAATTAAATCGAAAGTCAAATGTAGTTAAATAGCTACCATCAAGAGCTATTGAGGGTATGTTGTTCGACTATGAAATTTGATTGAAAAAACAACGAAGCTTTATCTCCCCTGTGTCAGCAAGGTTTTCAAGATGGGTAACAGTACTGGGAACCGGTACGGCTCAAATTTTCAATTGAGCTTATTTTTAGCGTTTTCCTATCAGGTGTGCAAGAACATCTTTAAGAACTGCCCATGCCTGAATTCAAAGTTTAATCAAATTTTACCTAAATTTATACTTTTTAGTGACATGAGTTTCATTGAAACTTAATGTCTCTATCTCCAGCAGAAAACGGGAGAAGTAAAATGGTTTTCTAAGATATCTGGGAAAGTTGGGGTCTGCTTTTAGTTCTCTGTTGTTTATTCTTATCTCCTATTCAAGCTTTATAAGTTATTAATTAAAAAACACTTTTTCTACAAAATAAGTTTTTCAAAAAAAAGTAAAGAACTCCATTAAACCAAATCTGAAAAAAATAGAAGCAGATAATCTACCAAGCATACAACTACCACAAATCAGTATCAATAAATAGATGAAACCCAAAACGAACAGAAATTAGAATAAATACCAGTCAAACTCAAAACGGGCAGAAATTAATACGAGTAGGGTTCAAAACCCGTATGCTTTCCATAAGCCAGAATATAATTTGTGCTTTAATGAAAGAAAAATTCAAACGAATGTGCATTGTCAGTTTAATGTTCAGTTTAAAACTCATATGCTGATATTTATTCCTTAAAATCTTAATTAATTTTTGATTTCTTAAGTTCCAAAAGTGAAAACATTTAAAACAATTTTTTCAGTAAAGTACAAATTAAATTCTGGCTTTTGGAAAGTATAGGGGTTTTGAAACCTACTCATAATAATTTCTGCTCGTTTTGAGCTTGACTTTGTTCTTTATTTTAATTTCTGTTCGTTTTGGGTTGCATTTATTTATTTATACTGATTTGTCGTAGTTGTATGCTTGGTAGATTATTTGATTCTATTTTTGTTCATTTTTGGTTTAATGGAGTTTATTACTTTTCTTTGAAAAACTTATTTTGTGGAAAAAGTCTTTTTGAATAATTTCTGTTCGTTTTATATGGACATAGTCTTTTTCAGGAAAAAAGAAAAAAATAGTTCAAATCTTTCCGGTTTTCCTTTAAGAATTTATAGTTTGGCCTGCTATTTATATGCTGGAGAAACTTTCTCAGAAATTTTTAACTACATAAACTCTTTTGAAAATCAAGACACAAATAAGTAGTATGCTTCGTCTGGATTCTGACGGGGGTATAGCAATCTCCATGTTATTTGCGGAGACATATAGCAATTTCTACGTTATTCTATAGAAGCTCTACACCTTTTCAAAGAGATTCAGACCTTCCTCACATGGTCTTATACTTTGGGTAGACTATGTTCCATCTTGTGCTAGTTGGAAATTGCGTAATATGTTATGAAGGACTAGTTTTCCGACATAATTTACGTAGACTATATTTCTACTTCATGATATATATTTATTGTATACATGTCTTTTAGGGTAAATCTTTGTCAGAAAAATAGTGCGTCTTTTTTAACTGCCAATATATTCAATTATTTTTTGTATATATTCAAGTTTCAGATTAGAATTTTATACAGTTTGAATAGTTCATTCAATCTACCAGTGTCAATATTTTTGTAATCATTTATATAGATATGGAATCTTTAAAGTGACTTCTGGTGAGTAAAATTTTCTCATTATTATAAAAAAAGAAATCTATTTTTTTTGTCTCGCCATTAAGTTAAGGAAGAATTTCCTTTACCTTCCTTACTTACGCTTTTTTTTTCACTGTGTTGTTAGCTATTTTAAAAAGTATTTTGCTAAATATTAAAAACAGGGTCAGTCAGTTTCTCTCTAATAAAAAGATATATTTTTTGTAACGCCATTAAGTTAAGTAATAATTTCATTTAACATCCTTACTTACGCTTTTTTTTCACTGTGTTGTTAGCTATATTAAAAATCATTTTGCTAAATATTAAAAACAGGGTCGGTCCGTTTTGCTATAATACTAGGAAATCTTTTTTTTTGTACCGTCATTAAGTTAGTGAAGAATTTTATTTAACTTCATTTCTTACGCTTTTTTTTTCACTGTGCTATTAGATATTTTAAAAATCATTTTACTAAACATTCAAAACAGGATCGATCAGTTTTGCTATAATAAGAAGAGAAGTCTATTTTTGTGTCGTCATTAAGTGGCTCTTTCAAAATTGAGTTATGAATTAACTTACAATCTATGCCTGAACTGGGCAATTTAATTGTTACGAACTGGGCACTTTAATTGTTGATATGGAAGGAGAAAAAAGTTCTTCGCTTACAATGATTTATTTAGTCCAGGTTAACTGCTTGTGTCATTTTTTCAACTTTTGGGGGTTTGATAGTGATATTGAAAGGGGCAGCACCCTTCCGTAAGCTAAATAGTTTGAAAAATGAAAATGATTTTTATTTTAGAAGGCTATTGATCAGCCATCGGAACAAAAACGTGCAAAATTGAATGAAGCCCAGGACAACACCGAGATAGGAGTTATCGAACCATTAAATTCAATCAAGCCAAGTGCCAATTCTATACAGACCACTATGCAACCTGGCAGGAAATTCAAGAGGGAATGGATGCTTTTATATAATGCGTCAGCCTTATCTGCTCAAGATTGAGAGGACACTCCTCTTCATGCTTTGCCAGGGACTTCAGATGTACAAGTACAATTAGAATTTGTGAATGTATATATTTTTTTTTCTTTCCATATTTTCGCAAATACGTCAAATTATCTCAAGCGCGTAACTTTTGATGAGTTAAACTAAATTCGAATATGTTTCTAAACTATTCTACAATAACCCTATTTCAGTTTCTTTACTTACAATTAACCGAATTAGTAGTATATAAAAGAGTGGTTATTAAACAGAAGTACGAAATTGCTTATCATGGTTATCTAAAGATTTATAAAAGCTTACAGGTAATTCCTCTTTTGAGAAAGATGTTTTCTAATGCAAAAATCTGTAAATTCATCAAACGAACGATATATAAACAAAAACTACTGTTTCACAGTTGACGGTTAACAAACGCTCTTAAAATGGGATATGTTTGCACTTAACTTTTCGTCTATTTAGTTCTTATCAAAATAACCAATTAGGAAAGTTGAAAATTTGAATGCTAATCCGACAGGTATAGTTTGAATGTAAATCGTACGTTACAAAGTAGGTTTCATATAATAGGATGTTTTTATCTTAGACAAAGAGATATTAACGTTATAAAAAGATTTTTATTAAGGTCAAATGTGTCATTGCAATGTTTTCAAAACTTTATTTGTATGAAACTATTTTAGGAATGTTTGGTAATTCTTTTGGCGACTCACTTATAAATACTTTAAAAAATGACTTTAGACTATTTTTCCGAATAGGATTTGAGGCTGAAACTCTAGTATCGTGATAATACACAACTTCTATTTGAACAGTGTTGCGAAGTCCTCTAGCCCAAATCGAAAGGGCTCCTATCCTCCTACCCC